>NW_015552594.1:140176-145592 GCF_001515605.1 Sinocyclocheilus anshuiensis | reverse complement strand
GGAGAGATCGCTGTACATTCCCTCCCCCCACCTACAATCCCTGCCGGTACGAGACTCGAACCCGCAACCTTTGGGACGAGTCCGACTCTCTAACCATTAGGCCACGACTTCCCCGTATTGTAGCCCTTTTATTGGCTTAATCGGTTTAATTGCTTCTATTGTTCTCCTCACTTGTGAGTCACTCTGAATAAAAGCTAAATGATGAAATGTAAATGCGTTTAAGATTGATAATATTAAGGCAGTCGCCAAACTTACTCTCTCAAATCTCTTGGTGTGCAGAGCATCCGCAGCTTATATGGACTTAAACGAAGGTGTTGTTATCGAAACATTATATATTACCTTAAAAGAGACCAATAAAATTGACTCTTCATTATGGTTTAAAATATTATTGGAATATAAAAAAGTTAAATTATTATTTCATGTATCATAAGTATTTCATAGATTTCTTTGTTTAAAAAAGTAATAATTGAAGCTGCAAGCAGCGTTGAAAGGGCCCTCGCACCCGGAGACACCTCCACCCGGCGGCCTCAGGAAAACAATGAACGGTGGGCAATATACAGTACATGGAATATGTCAAAGTCATTTATACGTGCCAAACTTCCTGCTGCCAGATGGTGGCGCTATGAATAACAGAATACTGGCCTGTAGATGTGTTCAGGCCAGGACTCCCATCAAACCTGTGAAGTTTAGGGCAGATCGGGCATTGTATGGCTTAGTTACAGCAACTTCCTGTTTCATGGCGAAACATCGCACGCCCTTCAAACGAAAACTCAAGATCTTCACAATTTAACATCGCAAAGGGCTTTAGATTACACTGACCAAATTTGGTGTTGATCTGATGAAATCTCTAGTAGGAGTTTAAAATACAATGCCTGAATATGGCAAAAACTACACATTTACTGAGAAAATTCAAAATAACTGACTTCCTGTTGGGTTTCAGATTTTGCTCCAAGATACTTTTTTGTAGGTATTGGTGCGTTACATGTGTCTACAGAATTTCATACATGTAGGTGAAACAGCTCGAGGGGTACTTCGCTGAAAGTGTATAGGTGGCGCTATCGAGCCACTTTGCCACGCCCTCTTCTGAAACCCATACCAGACGTAAATTTTCACCACTTCTGTCGTGTGTGCAAAGTTTCATGAGTTTGAGCATGTTTAGGCCCTCAAAAAAGCGATTCTTTTTAGAAGAAGAATAATAAACGAGCGATTGCAATAGGGTCTTTGCACCGCAGTGCTCAGGACCTAACGATAAATAACATATAAAACTATTTTGTGAATGCACTACCAATGAACTGTTCCTATACATTTAGTATTCAAACTGATGGAAACTGAAATGATCAGATCGAACAGATTGCTTATCCTACGGGTCCCTCCAGTGGACAGTGTTAGAATCGCAGCCTTGATCCATTCAGCATACATAGAACACTCACAGAAAGCGATTTATACTATATAGCTAAGCTCAACTGATCGTCACAAAATGTTACTATATTTTCATCCAGCACTAATCTGATAAATGCAACTATCAGGCATGAATATATTATAAATATCAACGTGATTTTCTGAAAAGAACTGAAATAATGAGTATTGTGAAAAGCACTATACAAACAAAAGTGACTTGGTAGATTTGGGCCCGAACAAGCAAAACTGTTGGAAAGGTTATCAGACAGACTCAGAGCACCTTCAGATCCATCAGTGTGACAGTAAAGCAGCGTTCACACACACCCCAGTCTCAAATTCATGTTTCCTGTGATTAGACAGGAAGTCATTGTACCAAGTCTGATTGAAGATTCAGCCACATTCGAACAAACACAAGGAGAACGAACAGAGACACAGAGATGAAGATGACGCACCTTGTCTCTTGCTGGAGTGTGTTGCTTGATCTTCGTTCCGTTCCAGAACAGATGAAAGACTGAACACTTGAGAGCTGGAACCATCAGCTACACACACACACACACACACACACACACACACACACACACACACACACACACACACACACAATGACGTTATAATGAGTGTGAGTGTAAGAGAATGCACAACAGTGTTTTCATGTAATTAGCATGAACGTATAATGCTAGATTAGCCTAAGGTCAAGAACTTTCTATGGAGGTGTGGATGAAATATGAATGTAAACATCACAATAATCACACACACAGATCTCTGATGATTTACTGTTATTATTAAGGATCTCTCATAAACACAATGATCAGGTAAATCTGTAAGGGTAAGGGGATAGAAAATACAGTTTGTACAGTTTAAAAACCATTACACCTATGGAGAGTCTCTATAAGATATGGAAACCAGTGTGTGTGTGTGAGAGAGACCTTCTCGTTGATTTCTCTCGTCTCTATTCCCATCTTCAGCAGCTGAAAGCAGAACTCAAACAGGTTCCTTCCGGTCAAATCTCTGGCACTGACACACAAAAACACACTGTAGAGACCCTTCAGTACTATCTACCATAATCACACATAAACACACACACACACACACCTGCTGAAGATGGCTAGAATGTTCAGAGAGGAAGCAGCTCCATACAAATCATCTTCATCAGCCGATCCCTGAAGAACACACACAGCTCAGCTATAGTTTTTGTCTCAAGAAGCAAGCAAAATCTGACAAAACCTCCTTTTGGGGAAATTCAGTTACAGAAAAACAAATCATAAATTAATTAGAGCTGAAGCGTGTAATTTTCTGTCAGATCTGCTTTGAACTCGTGCATTGGCCGAGGCAGTGTTGTTGTGTAGGACTAGTGTTGAGAGTGCAGGCGCTTGCCGTCTGTGATGCTGCTTCAGACTCAGGTGTGTTTGTGTACCTGCAGTATCTCAGCCAGGTTTGAGCTGAATTTCTCCACGGTTGAATCCAGCAGCTGACTGACGGCTCTCTCGGCTCGACCACAGAAGCTGTAGCAATCACTGCACAAGGCACACAACACACGCACACAAGCCTCTAACACGCACTCCTCGCGGTGCTTCAGCATGATGTCACACACCTGAGACAGCAGCAGGTCCAGACTCTGAGAGACCACAGAGAGACAGATTCACTTCAGCTCACCAAACTCTCGTTTCACTTCATCTGTCCCTTCTTTATGCATTTGCAACAATTTTATTATGCATCAAACACACAATAAATGGTCATTATACTGTACGTACCATTATTATCAGCTCATTAATTCAGAATACACCAAACATTTGTACTTTTGTTTTGTTTTTTACAATTATTGTCACATCTCAGCAACTTCAAAATAGCCAAAAGATTATATAAAATGGAGGACACCAAGTAGTGACCAGTACAATATAAAGTTTCATTTACGAATTTGCACATGAAACCTGAAGCAGAAAAAAACATTTTCAGCCTTAAAAAAAAGTTCATGTCAAGAACCCAAACATACATATTCAGACGCAAATAATGAGTGACAGTCCATGCATCATTTGATACACAAGAGATTTACATGTATGAATAAATGTGAATATGATGTGATTGATCAGAGACGGCTCGTACTTTCTCCAGGCGTCCTGATGTGCCGTAAACCTCCAGCTGGAAATGCAGCGGCGCTCGAAGCAAACAGCTCACCTTCCCGACGTCTGCCGAGAACTGAGAGCAAACACAGGCTTCACTGACATCTTCAGATATCTTCACATCACAACTCTAGTCTGGCTCTCTCATCGACTCACCTTAGCCAGTAACTGAGGCAGCACGGGGATGAAATGGTTTGTGATGCGTCTTCGCTCTTGAGCCTGAAGCCTCTTCTCCCGCGCCGTCAGGTTCTACAGCACACACACACACACACACAGTTCTGTGTTAGTCAGGACAATAACTGAGCACAGGAGTGAAATGTGCTGAACTGATTTCAACTGATTAGTGTGTTACTATTGTCATTTTAGAGCTGCTTTACAGCAGAACTGAATCCTGTTTGCCTCATTGAATCATAACTTTCCTGTTTATCACTGTAAAGCTGCTTTGAAACAATCTGAATTGTTTAAAGTGTTATGTAAATAAAGGTGTTTTGACTTGACGTGCTAAAGCTGGAGCAGATCTGGAGCGAGAGATAAAGCTTTGAGCATGAATCTCTGCCATTCTCTGTCTGTTGCCGACTGTGTAATTCCTGATGATATTTGCAGAAACATAAGTTACATTAATTTAGGGCTGCAACAAACAATCAACAGTGAATTAGATTATCGATTAATTGTGTCAGCAAGCTTTGAACAGAAATCCTCCACCAGTCACGGGACTTTACAGCAGTGAATAACATTCCTATGGAGAAAACCCATCTGAAAAATAGTGTAAGACACAGTGAGCAGCTGCAGGAAACACTGCCAGATCCAAGGTCTCCTAAACAAGAGAATTCATCATATTAAGTGCTTCAAACAAACTCATAAGCATACTGATGTGTCGTAGGAGCTCTGGCAGAAGCGTGTTTTTAACGTGTCTGAGGTGCGTTTTCCTCAGCACATAACTTATCTTTTATGGTTAGATTCTTATCTGTAAATTTTGCAGATTCATGCTCGTATTTCCATTTTGCATAAAAGCTCATCCCGACAACAATCCATAATCTCCGCTAAACTTCACAGAACAGAGCGCACTATAGCATGATTAATGCTGAGTGCAAAAATATCCATTATGCGGAAATACTTGCTGTTGGACATTTTAAATTCTACACGTATTTCAAGAAATGGTATTTTGTGAGAGTAATAACTGACTGTAAAGGGATAACATCATATAACTGGATATAAATGCAACGAGTTTCTTAGAATTACAGGATAAAGAAATGTCAAAGGAGTGAATGTGTTTCTACAGAGTTTCCTCTTATCTGAGAACACTGAGCTTGTGCTTCATCATTCCTATGATTTTTAAGCAAGCAATTAGTGGTCGACCGATGTATCGGCCGATATTTGGCATTTTTTAAATATCGGCATCGGCTGATAAGTTTTCCTGTTTGGCCGATGCGTTTGAGGCGGAACTATTATTTTGAGCAGCACACACTGCTCACATTCTCCCTCTTGTTCGCCGTCGTCGTTAACAGTTCTGTCTAATACGAATAGAAGTCTATCTAATAATCAGATAGAACTGTTAAACAAAGGAATTAAAATGTATACAAAAAGTATTATAACGATTGCTTTTATATTATTAGTAATAGAAAGGCAAACATTATAATACTTTCTCGTTTGCCGTCAGCATTCAGCAAATACGCATTTATATCATTTAAACAAATCTTTGAATGACTAATGAACATTTAATTTCACAAACCTTGCAGACTTAGTCGAATCCAGTTGTGAGATCTTGTGAAGTGTGTATGTGTATCCAGCATGATCGCGTGTTCTCTGCGTGACGGTCGGTCCGTGTGAATTGAATGCTTTAAACATTAAATCCGCGATTTCAAATTATGCTGCGCTTTATGCATTTGCCCGCTGTCATATTC
>NW_015552594.1:131724-140072 GCF_001515605.1 Sinocyclocheilus anshuiensis | reverse complement strand
AAATAAATACAATTATATCGGCTTTATATCGGCCACCCTGCTTTCCAAGATATCGGCATCGGCTGTCAAAAAAAAAACAATATCGGTCGACCACTACAAGTAATTTAAACTTTCCTTCTGCTTTTAAAGGACAACCCATATTTTCTATAGACACATTTACTATATTTGTTTTCCTAGCCCTGAGCATACACACTTGTTTAGAGGACAGCACTGGACAGGATATGGAATAACAACCAATAAAACAATAAATATAAATCTGTCTTTCTAACCAATTAGTCATTTAATCTAAGTTGCAGCCCTACATTAATGTCCTGTTGAACTGTTGTGGAAAAAAAAGCAAGCTCACACTCATAATCCAGTGCTGAACAAAGCAGTCAGGCTAAGATTCAGAACAACTGATTGTGTGTCACCTTCCTCTGCACTCGAGAGCTGGGAGGCATGGCCTCAGAAGCCTGTCTCACTGCACACATCATGATGTCAATCAGAGCGCTCTCCAGCTCGTCCTCCACACCTACAACACACACCTGCGTTTGCATAAAGCACTCAGAAAATCACAAGACTGATCGGACACACACTCACCACTTTCCTGCAGCAGTAGTGATGTCATCAGTTCCCAGTCTTTTAGCTCCACCCCCGCATCATCCCACAGACTGTCGACTAGATACGCAGCGTGTTCATGATACTGACACACACACACACACACACAAACACACACACACACACACACACACACACACACACACACACACACACACACACACACACACACACACACACACACACACACACACACACACACACACACACACACACACACACACACACACACACACACACACCCACACACCACAGCTCCAGTCACAGGCTGTTCATTTTGCTAAAACATCACTGCACAAAGCACATGCACACCTGGGACATCAGGATTTATAAAGGCAAAAGCTAACATGAAACAGTTCTTATGCACACGCCAACAGAAGAGCATGGATTAACTTTTTGTGCTCATACACCAGTAATTAAAATAAATGTTTATTTAAATGTAAAGTCAGTTAAAAAACATTGCAAAAAAACTTAATTCATTCTTAAGTCAAACAAAATGTGTTTACGCTCACTGCAACAGCACGATGATCATGTGATCTGTGAGAACACAGAAGAATGTGGGCAGTGCATGATGGGATGTGAGTGGTTTACCTCGCTCTCAATAAAGAAATGCGCCAGCAAACGGAGGACAGAAACACTGCATTTGTCTGACCGCCCGTCTAACACACTGCACAGCCTACACACACACACACACAACACGTGACGCTCGTGATGGTTTGTGTGGAAGTGACGATGATGATGTCATGATGAAGCTGAACATACGTGTGGTACAGGAATCGTCCGGCTGCGCAGGCGAGACCTCGGTGTGTGGCAAAAACCAGCGGATACACAGCAGCACACTCCTCCTCACTCAGGCCTTCCTCTGTCTGCCTACACACACACACACACACACACACACACACACACACACACACACACACACGTCAATACAAGAAACTCGGGTGACGCATAACTTCACGTTCACATGCACACAAGGGGTTTTCACCCTCAAAGCAGTTTGACATAATTTTGTCTTAAAGTGCCCCTATTATGCCTTTTCGAATATTACCTTTCATGCAGTGTGTCATATAGCTGTATGTGACCATAACCTATCTGCAAAGTTGTGAAGCCGACAGTGCACGATAAATAAAGTTATTGTCTATCAAAAAAAGAGTCAGCTGGCAATCACCTAAACGAGTCGTCAGGAATTCGAATCTTGTTGTTACGGCTGTACGTCACAAAGTAACACATTTGCATAATGTCCGCCCACGTTCTACGTCGCCAACTTGCCCACAAACACAGTATCATTTCCGTGTGATTAACATCATGTAGAGAAGACGCTGTATCCTACGCTGTGAGAGTAACTATGTTTTATCACATCTTATAATTACCACAAATTTGTTAACACTTGACACTTACCACTGAGAAACGCCCTGCTCCAGTCGTGCTTGTGAATCAGTCTCTTCAACCGTTTCATCATCAGACTCCGGCTCGAATTGGTAAGGTACAATCGATACCATCTTTTCTATGTATTGACAAGTCTCCAGGGCTAGGGTTGGGAATCGAAAATCGATTCCGATTCCAGAATCGGATACTTGTCAAATAAAAATTTCGATTCCTATGTGCTTTTTTTTTCTTCATCTGTGAGCACTAGAGCTAGCGATCTGCCAGGACCTTGCTCGCTAATCTAAGCGCTCCAAAGTTTGGCTACATTTGCGTATAAGCTAAGTATAATATCTGTGATAGCTAAACATGTTTCAAGAGAGGTGTCACCACCAACATGACAAAGCACTTTAATTGAATAGATCGTTAAAGATCGCGAACACGATTCAAACACCAACGTGATTCTATTCCTAAATTACAATGATTCGTCTGATTCATTCCTCCACCTTTGACGTGTGCGATTAGTGTTGTGATCACGTGGTTCATCCGTGCAGAGTACGATCACATCAGTGTGATTTAAACATTTAAATCTGTGTTCACGCTGCGCTGACCTAAAGACAGCAGCTGTCTGTCATGAATGAAACAGCTTCAGTCTTTTCAGCCACACGGTATCATTATTTCTGTTACAAACATTACAATCACAGAAGTGCTGGGATAAAAGTTTATATTCAGATATAAACTGTGTGTATGATGTGTACGGTAGCGATTAAAATAGAGTAAATCACCTTTTGAAAGTAATGTGACACTTCAAATGAAGATTTATTGATTACATTGTTACGCCAGTAGGTGGCGAACAGGAGCTGTTAAAATGTATTTGTCTTTGAATCATACAAGAGATTCGTTAAAGAACGCTGATTCATCCAGTAATGAAACAAGTACATCTTGAGTGAGTCATTTAATCATTCATAATTTACATGTGATTTTGTTTAGTTGTCTAATGTTTTTTCTTCAGAATCATGAGAGAACCACAACTTCCATTGGGGGAAAATGAAAACAACTAAATTTATCCAGAATCATGCAGATTTATTTTGCACACAAACAGCTCTTAGAGTCCAGTTTTTATGTAGCCTGTTGAGTTTTGTTCATGGTATGCAGCTCCAATAAATGGTTTGCAAAAAAGAGACACAGGATAAATGTTTGATATCATTATTTAATCACATTGGAATCTAAAAGAATCGGAATCGGAATCGGAATTGATCAAATTCAAACGATACCCAACCCTATCCAGGGCTGTCGTTCCGTCATGGCAATGGGCGTTTGGTTGTACGCGGTAGACCAATCACTGCGCCATCTGACCAATCACAGCAGTGAAGGCTCACGGAAAGGAGGGGTTTTGAGAGACTGATTCTTTGAACTGCTTCGCACGAGTCATTTACGAATCATTTAGAAATGAGGGAAAATTAAATCTATTTTTTGAGAAAACGAATGTGTTTTTTGACCTTGCATGCATGTAAACCTGTTTTAGGAGACTCATAAAACAATATTAGCAACCTTAAAAATGGCATAATAGGGGCACTTTAAAAGTGAACACACATCCAAAGCAGCTAATTAATGAAAGGAATCTCACTGTTTAATGAGCAGTAACAGCTTCACCGTTTCCACTGCCACATCAGAGTCTTTATCCAGAATCATGCACAGAATCCGTTCCTGAGCAGAGAAACACATGTAAATCACTAAACACCAGCAGCTGAAATGTAAATGTAGAATATACCCCAAAAACGATGAATTATATACCACTTCTCATTCAGGGTTTGAAAACAAGGATGAGCCACTGGCCTGGAGTCAGTATGAGCGCGCTTCACTGATGTGAAACCACTGAAAATCTGACACTGTTTGATCTCGTACATCCATTTGTATGCCTTGTGAGTGTAAATGTTTAGTTTTCTGTAATGTATTCTACAAAGCAAAATCTGAATTTTTTTTCAAGATTAACGTTAAGCAGCTGCTAGATGAGGCTGTCAAACTACATGAATTATGATAGTTTGGGAAGAATCAGTAAGAATGCAACTTCAAACAGTGAAGTTTTACATTTACATCATTTTCCAGCTTCCAAAATGACTTTATGGAGCTACATCATAGTGAATCATTTTTACCTTCACTGAAAGACCTTCACTGTACTTTTTCTATTAGCAAAGAAAACAAATATGGCTGGAAAATGCCTTCAGACCTCCTGAAACAATGATATTACAACAATATTTAGCTGCTGATTCAATATGTATTGCATTTACCACTTATTTAACCCTCTACCGCATGGTGTAGCCATATGGCAACATACTCTTTGTGTTAATTTCCCTGCCACTGTCTCTTTAAGAGAACATTCTCGTTTTTTTTGTTGGAAAGAGAAGACCTTAGTTTAGCCAGTGATGTGCTTTGCCATTCTTAGAAAAGAAAAAGATTCAAATATTTTTTTCTATAGGTCTATCATAATGCGTGCGGTAGAGGGTTAATTATTTTAAGTTGATCTTCCGTTAACTTTGCTGCAGCATCTTCAAACATGAGCTCATATGTCAGATGTGTGACACGTGATGTGACTCTCCTGTATGTGCAGCATTAGAGTTACTGCAGTAACTAGTCCAGTGCATTCACACATGTGCACAGATCTCTACTGTATGTCATCAGTGTTGCACAGATTCAGTCTCTGTGTTCAAACCCGTCTGTGTGTTTGTGTTCACCTTAAAGCGGCTGGTGAAGAGCTCTAACCGGCTGATGAAATCCTTCTCCACATACAGTTTTTGCAAAGTCAACACACACTGCAGTCGCACGGCAGCTTGCTGAAACACACACACACACACACACACACACACACACACACACACACACACATGGATCTGGATCTGATCATCAGAGCAGCACATAACGTGTTTTTAAGCTAATCACACCTTGTCGTGCAGCATCCAGCCCACGTATTTGAGGTGCTCGTCATTGAGGAAAGAGGCGGGGTTTTCTCTGAGCCATACCCCCATCTCCTCCATGCAGACGGCCCGGATTTCAGGAACTCTGTCCCGATACCGATGAATGAAAACACCCTTAAAGATCCCGTTCATTAGAGAGCGCAAGTCCTCCTGATGCTCCAGCAGCTGCCACACACACACACACGCACACACCGTTAAGTCACGTCACATTTATTTCTACAGCACTTTATATGATACAGATTCAAAGCAGCTTCACAGTAATAAACAGCAAAGTAACAATCAATGATGCAAACTTCAAAAATGAGGCAAATTGACAGTGACCATCTCTTCATAGACGCACAGATGATGAACTGCTTAGTGATGGCAGTGAGTTTGGCACTACACCAAAACGTCAAAAATCCAAACCTTTACAGACTTACACTTCAATTAACAACTATTATAAAGCAAAATTATCCAACTTTATCAGCATACATACAGTATATGCACATAAAGCCATGTATCTAACCAAAGGGGTTTAAAAGACACTTAATATATTCAGTGATATTATTGATTCGACGGCACTGACACTATCAGATAACACTGAGTGTGTGTGTGTGTGTGTTTAACCTCTCTGTAAGAGTCCTCCAGTTCTTCTATTCGGTCTATGGCTCTGTGTTCAACTGACTTGTTCTTCTCCAGTTCACAGCGTCTCCGGGTCATCTGCGCTTGAGCGTTCACCTCCGCAGCGACGGACACTATCGACGACATCAACCGCATGGCTACACACACACACACACACACACACACACACACACACCACAGGACGGATCATACTCCTGTGGCAGCAGGATATAAAACACTTCTTGATTGTGCATCAAAATTACACAAGGCAGTTTGATGTTAAATTCTGAATTTGATTTTTTTTTTTTTTTTTAGGACTAGGGTTAACCCTTTAACTAAAATTTACAATTAGTCACGTCACCTTTATTTCTAGAGCTTTACACAATAGATTGTTTCAAAGCAGCTTCTCATTAATAAAGCTTTAGAAGTACTGGCGACTATACAGCAGTCAAGGCATAATTCTATTAAGGATATTAATATAGAAACATTGTTCTCAGTATGTTTTATTCATAATGTTTCCCTTTTTAAACCAGTATAACTAGTCATACCAGTATGGTCCCTCACACTGAGTACTGGAGAGAAACTCACTGATGAGCGTGCTGGTGTGTCTGAAGGCGCGGACCTGCGAGTCGGCCAGACCCGTGAGCAGCGCGATGAACGAGGAGAAGAGAAAATCATCGTACAGCAGGCTGTTACGACAGCCACGAACCAGCAGAGACACAAACTCACACACGCCTTCACTGAAGCGCCGCCACTGAGAGCCCACCGACACCAGAGGATAACTGACAGAGTCCTGCAGAGAGAGGAGAGAGGTGTGTGTGTGTGTGTGTGTGTGAAAGAGAGGTGTGTGTGTGTGTGTGAGAGAGAGAGGAGAAAGGTGTGTGTGTGTGTGTGTGTGAGAGAGAGAGAGCGAGAGAGAGAAAGAGAGAGAGGTGTGTGTGTGAGAGAGAGAGGTGTGTGTGTGTGGTTAAACAATAAAAAAGGTTAAATAAAAACAAGAAATAAATCCTATATTTAAAAGAAATACTCATAATATATATAAATCCTTTTATTTCAGACTGTCACATTTTCTGTTGCAGACGAATCACAACAAAATACGATGAATGGGTACTATATTATTATGGGATCAATCAGGGCCTCCTGATCCACTAACTGAATTGTAGTAAACGCGATACAATGGCAAGTGGAAATATTGGTTTAATTAAGATATATATGTTTGAACCAGAAACTGATTCAGAAGAAGGAGGAAGAGAGAATTATACAGGGTCGTTTACAAGTCGATGTATCAGAATGATCATTCGTTTTATCGCTCTGTCAGACAGATCATGTAATTGATATAATTAGCCCTTGGCTTCACTATGTTATCAAACAGCTAATAATGTTGTTAAGGTTACTTACTTAATGTTGTGTCCTCAAAATGCCTTGAAGACTCGAATGCAGCCAAGTTTGTGATTCCAATTCGCGCCCGCGAGCAAATGCGAATGAAGTGCGGACACCAATGTGGGAGAGGTGCGTCTGACTCCGGGCTACTTTTACACTGTTGCCGCGGGTTATTCTTCAAGTTAGCAGTTCTAAATTCACGTTAAACCACGGCTTCATGGGCATTTTTGATTTTGTGCTGGTAATCCAGCGATCTCTATGCTAATTTCTACCTTGAGACAGTGGGGGAAAAAACGCGCGCCGCGTTTGTACGAATGGAGAGAGGGGTATGCTAATGATAGGAATCTATCCCTTGACGTGATTGGTTATTGAATTGTGACGTAGTAAACAAGGGCTGTTTCAAACCACATTTCTGGGACTGCATTTGGGAGACTACAGTTTTAAGGAGAATAAATGGTGTTGATTAATGCATTGCCACATGGTTTGTCTAAAAGCATATTAAAAACACTACATAGACAAATAAACAACATAAAAACTTGATTTTCACTACAGGGAGACATTAAAGTTCAACCAAACTCAAACCCGACGTCCATCATGTGAAATCCCTCATCGATTCCCTCTGAAATGACTAAGAGCCAGATTTACTAACAGCAGTGAAACATTAGCGATGAAAAGTAGGACAGTTATTTTTGAGGCTAACCTTACTGCATGTGCGTTTGTAGGAGTTTCCCTTTCAGACACAACATTTATGTGAGGAAAGCATTTAAATCAATCATGCAAAGTGATTTACTAAGGTTTGCAATAGTGGTATTATAAGGTTTGCAACTGGTATTAGCGCCATTATTTTACATCTAAAAAAGCATGTCCTAAACCCATTTTGGGTCCTGTTTTGTTAGTCGATTACACACACCTGATTATCATCAGCTCTGCTTGATGATCTTGCATTGGTCATGGAAATGCAGAACTTGCAGAACTTTCCACTTCCATCTGCACTCTTAAAGGGGTCATATGATGCTTTTTTAAAGATGTGTAACAGATGTATTTGGTGTAACAGAATATGTTGACATGCTTTAATGTTCAAAAAACACATTATTTTTCAAATACTGGCAGAGTCTTAACTTTGATAAAGAATATCTCTTTGGTTTTGAGACTTTAGTCTTTGCAACTTCAGGGATCTTGTCTATTCACAATCAGCTTGTAACACTCCAAAGAGAAAGGAAAACTTGAAATCGCATCATATGACCCCTTTAAGCGATTGCCCTGTTTTATTTGCCCTGTTTAGTAAATCTGGCCCTAAATTTTCTAGAGCAATAGTAAATGTGACCGCACCTTTACGTGCAGACAGGGGAAGCGAGCCGGCGCACTCGGGACGCCATTGCCAAGCATCCATCTGGCAAATCTCCGCTCTCTACCCAACAAAACGGACGAACTCCTTCT
>NW_015552594.1:129274-131490 GCF_001515605.1 Sinocyclocheilus anshuiensis | reverse complement strand
CATCTGGTCGACGCTACAGAGCACTGAGCACCAGAACGACCAGACACAGGAACAGTTTCTTCCCTCAGGCCATCCATCTCATGAACACTTAACAATAACTGAGGAACACACACTATTTATTCACTCATACACTCATACTCAGTCTACACCTCAAATTTGCACATAATATGCAGTACCTGCACATACAACTGTCAATTTATATATTTTTATTCCTTATTTACTTGTTCTATTTTTTATTATCTGTGTTTTTTGTTCTGTCACTGTCATTCTGTTACACTGTGGAAGCTTCTGTCACGAAAACAAATTCCTCGTATGTGTAAAAATACCTGGCAATAAAGCTCATTCTGATTCTGATTCTGACCTTTACAGGGAAAACTATACAGCTGGAGTCAAAAACAGAAATGCGATGTGTTGATTCCCCTCACCTCATTAAACTCTGTAGTCAGCTGACTAATTATATCAGCGTTCTGCAGGCGGCTGAACATCTCTCTGGTGACGACACCTGAAACACAACACAATTCATTTGTTTCAGAAACACACGTGATATCAGTTATGTTTGTGTCTGACGTCACCTTTACAGCCGCTGCACTGAACCACAAAGTTGATGAGCTCCAGAATCCCCGCCTCTCTGTCTCTTCTGTACTCCTCCAGCCAATCATCTATCACCGTCTAAGAGAGATAGCCAATCAGAGGACTGACCATATGAAATCCCCCCCCCGATCATCACCATAGGTGGTCTCTCACCAGCAGTGCGCTGCGGCCAGACCGCACAGCTTCATACAGATGACAGGCAGTGGCGCGGCCGTCCGTCTGAGCGCTGCGCGGCCTGAGGCCCTGAGACTCCTCCGGTGTCTGTGATTGGCTGGAGCCGCTGACTGACGGATGACGAACCCTCTTAGGAGACTCCAGAGGAAGATAGAAACGGTTAAAACACACATTCATACCGTGTGTGTGCATGTGTGTGTGTGAGAGTGTGTGTGTGTGTGTGTGTCTGTGAGTGTGTGCGTGAATGTGTGTGTGTGTGTTTGTGTGTGTGTGTGTGTGAGTGAGTGCGTGCGTTTTTCCATATCCCTACTATTACTACCACTCGCAAACCACGCATCACACACTACAGGCAGTGCAATCCTAACAACCTGCGCACTTTGCCTATGTCTGCTAACACACTAATTTCTTTTTCTATTAGTCTCTGGAATTGTCAGTCTGCTGTAAACAAAGCAGATTTCATTACTTCTATTACTAGTCATTCAAGACTAAACCTCATGGCCCTGTCGGAGAACTGGATCAAACCTGAGAACACTGCTACACCTGCAGCACTCTCAAATAATTTCTCATTTTCCCACTCCCCCCGTCTGACTGGAAGAGGTGGAGGTACTGGTCTGCTTATCTCTAATGACTGGAAATGTATTCCTTTACCTTCTCTGGGTATTAGCAACTCCTTTAAATCATATTAAGTCACTATTTCCCACCCTTTTAAAATCCATTTTATAGTTGTTTATCTACCCCCAGGACCACTAGGTAACTTCTTGGAAGAATTAGATGTGCTGCTCTCAACCTTTCCTGAGGATGGTACTCCTCTAGTTATGCTTGGAGACTTCAACATCCACCTAAATAAACCTCATGCTGCAGACTTCCACACTCCGCTTGCTTCTTTTGATCTCAAGGGAGTGTTAACTACGGCTACTCACAAATCAGGCAACCAACTAGACCTTATTTACACACGACACTGCTCCACTGATCATGTGCTCGTTACTCCACTACACTCCTCGGATCACTTCCTCCTCACTCTTAACCTCCCTCCCGGCTATCTGCTATGGTTTCATCTTTGCTTCCTTCCCCTGAACAGTTCTCATCTCTTGATGTTAACCGTGCTACTGATACTTTCTGCTCCACTCTTACGTCTTCTTTAGACACTGTCTACCCCTTGTCTTCCAGGCCAGCTCGTACCACCTCTTCTGACCATTGGCTATCTGATGTTCTCCGTGAGCAAGAGTATGGTGCAACAGACCTTAAGGTATATCGATCACTCCTCTCTTCCTTCTCTGCTAATGTCTGCACAGACCAGGGACTTATGTGAGGTTCCTGTTCGTGGACTTCAGCTCAGCCTTTAACAGCATCATCCCAAACCTCCTCCTGCCCAAACTAACTCTCCGTGCCCACCTCCGTCTGTCAGTGGATCAACAGCTTCCTGACAGACAGGCAGCAGCTAGTGAGGCTGG
>NW_015552594.1:128609-128803 GCF_001515605.1 Sinocyclocheilus anshuiensis | reverse complement strand
TTCGTCTAACTCTTGCATGCTCTTTAAAACATTTTCCTCCCTCCTTTGTCCTCCTCCTCCCCCCCTCCTTCATCAAATCTAACAGCTGACGACTTTGCTACGTTCTTCATTAATAAAATTAAAACATCAGTGCACAATTTTCCACACCACAATCTGTCAAGCACATCTTACCAGCAAACATACACTCGTTCACA
>NW_015552594.1:128206-128595 GCF_001515605.1 Sinocyclocheilus anshuiensis | reverse complement strand
TCCTGGACAGCAACCAGTCTGGTTTCAGAAGTGGACATTCGACCGAGACTGCCTTGCTCTCAGTTGTTGAAGCCCTGAGACTGGCAAGAGCGGATTCCAAATCCACTATACTTATCTTGCTGGATCTGTCCGCTGTTTTTGACACAGTTAACCACCAGATTCTTGTCAACCCTATTGGAAAAGGGCATCTCAGAAACCGCACTCCAGTGGTTTGAGTCTTACCTCTCAGATAGGTCCTTCAAGATATCTTGGAGAGGTGAAGTGTCCAAGTCACAACATCTAGCTACTGGTGTGCCTCAGGGCTCAGTTCTTGGACCACTTCTCTTCTCTGTCTACATGGCATCACTAGGTTCTGTCATTCAGAAACATGGCTTTTCATATCACTGCTA
>NW_015552594.1:125720-128154 GCF_001515605.1 Sinocyclocheilus anshuiensis | reverse complement strand
CAGATTTTAAAAAAACAATATATCGAAAAATCGATTTTTTTGCCCAGCCCTAAAGGAGATGGCTCCAGATCGGCGATGTAGTATTTAGTTTCCCAACAAGGTCCATCGCCCCCAAAAAAAATTAATTTGCTGAATGCATAAACTGTATTTTCCTGCGCTCAAACCTGCCAATCTAAAGGAAATGCTGTGTATGGCGTTTGAGGTAATTTGTGAATTGCCATAGACTTATAATCTAAATAAAACGATTTGCAACTATTACTGTTATTACACTTGTATACAAAACTTCATATTATGCTTGTTATTGAGTGCGTGACGTCACGTGCACTACCGCCGGTGACTGTAGACAACCACCGCGGTGACGCGGTTGTCACGGCAACCGTCACAGCCCTACTGGCTACCAGTACCTGCTTGCATAAAATTCAAGGCATTAATGTTTGCCTACAAAACCAGCACTGGCTCTGCAGCCCTTTACCTTAATTCATTACTTCAGACTTATGTGCCTCTAGAAGCTTGTGTTCTGCAAGTGAACGTCGCTTTATTGTTCATCCCAAAAAGGCACAAAATAACTTTAACAGACTTTTTCATTAACTGTTTCCTCCTGGTGGAATGACCTGCCCAACTCAATCCTAGCAGCTGAGTCCTTAACCATCTTCAAGAAACGACTAAAAACACATCTCTTCCATCTTTATTTGACCCTCTAACTCTAGCACTCTCTATTCTAATTCTATTCTTTATAATAAAAATAAATAAATAAAAATAAAAACTTGCCCCTTTTAGACTTGCACTCTATTTATTTATTAACTGCTTGTTTTCTTTAAAAAAAAAACTAACACTTGCATCTCTTTTCTTTTTGCATTCTATCTATTTTTCTTTTTATTTATTATACAATTATAATTCTGACTTTCTGACTTCTGATTAACAAAAGCAAAAAAGGCCTCTTACACTAGCTTGCTCTATTCTTTTTCTATTCTATCTGTTTTATTTTTATTATATGAAAAAAACTTGCTACGTGTACTGCATTAAGCTAACTGAGACTTGTTATAGCACTTGCATATCATTGCTCTTTTGTTGATTCTGATTGCTTCCATTGTCCTCATTTCTAAGTCGCTTTGGATGAAAGCGTCTGCTAAATGACTAAATGTTAATGTAAATGAATTTCTATTCTTTCGACTTGTTTTATTTTAATTTATTTGAAAAATGGGCCCTCTAACACAAGCACTTTCTATTCTATTTCTATTCTTTCGACTTGTTTTCTTTTTATTTATAAAAAATGACCCAACACTTGCATTCTCTGTGTGTGTGCGTGTGAGTGTGTGTGTGAGTGCGTGTGTGTGAGTGAGTATGTGCGCGTGTGTGTGTGTGTGAGTGCATGTGTGTGAGTGAGTGTGTGCACGTGTGTGTGTGAGTGTGTGTGTGTGAGTGAGTGTGTGTGAGTGTTTGTACTCACTGCTGCTTCCTGAGTTGAGTTCAGTTTTCTCTTGGAGGTTGTCAGCTGGAACTCAAAGTCACTTCCGGTCAGAGAGATGTCCTCGTCCTCTGAACTGCGTCACAGACACACACAGGTCGTCAGGAGGACGATGACATCATTAGTGTGAAAGCGTTCGTATGTGTGCGGTCACTGGGTTTACCTGTATGCCTCGGACTCATCCATGCTGCTCTACAGATCAACACAAACACAATAGAGTTATTGATCAGTGGCTCAGTGTCGTTCACATCAATCCATCAGCAGACAGACAGATACAAATCTGCACAGAAGTGACCGGCAGATTCAACATTTATAAATGCAGCGCTCTTTGCTCACTTTTTGTATATAAGCCATTCACAATTTGTGTGTGTTTGTATGTGAGTGTGTATGGCTGACAAACCTGTCCCTTGACTTTTCAGTCATCAAAAGATTTTTCCTTGAATAAAAGGTATCATTTTATAACACAACAGTTTATTAAATAATGACATGTTCTGAGTCATTTATTGTATATTTATATATTTTTTCAATTAGCCCCCTTCATCTGGTACACATGTGTGTATTGTGTTATTGGCATTATAAATGTTTAAAACTTGTATTTTTTGTGAAATCTTGGATGTTGTGCCACATTTTTATTGACACAAAATTAAATGTTGTAAGTTACTGTTCATAGTCTAATCAGAGGTGAGTATTTTGCATGATCAGTAATTTTATATTAAAGGGGTCATATGATGCGATTTCATTTTTTCCATTCTCTGGAGTGTTACAAGCTCTTGGTGCATAAAGAAGATCTGTAAAGTTGCAAAGACTAAAGTCTCAAATCCAAAGAGATATTCTTTATAAAAGTTCAGTCAGCCACACCTACCTAAAACGCTCGTTCTAACACGCCCCCACATGTCTACCTCACTATGTGGGAAGATTTGCATAACGCCGCCCAAATGTTCACGCAAAGAAAGAAGGCGTAACTTTTAT
>NW_015552594.1:107641-125618 GCF_001515605.1 Sinocyclocheilus anshuiensis | reverse complement strand
ACGTAACATTTCTGTCACACGCTTGAGGTATTCGGCCAATCACAACGCACTGGACAGCTGGCCAATCACAGCACACCTCGCTTTTCAGAACGATGAGCTTTGTAAAAATTGACCCCGTTTCAGAAAGGCGGGGCATAGAGGAGAAACAATAATGTACAGTATGTGGAAAATAATCTGTTTTTTGAACCTTAAACCGCATAAACACATTTCATTACACCAAATACACAAAATACTGTTCTTTTTAGCAGCATCATATGACCCCTTTAACAAAACGTGGTCACTAGTGTTACTGTCACGGTTGCTACAACACTTCTTTAATTCATGAAATGGAATTATATAATTCATGAAAGACGACAAAATTTAACTGCACTCTCACTTAAACCTAAATTGGAAAATCAACTTGTTTTTAAATGGCCCTCTTAATCTGCGTTATAGCGATAAAAAACATCGATTCCAATATCAAGGGCAGTAATCGACTGTTATTTTTGTCATTAAACACAAATGCTTTGCAAACAATCGATTAGAAAACTCTCACAGCACTTACTAAAGACGACTGGAGGCGAAACGAGTTCACAGCCGAAGCTCGGTCATCTCCAGCTGTTGCTCTCTAATTAACGTAACGTACGTGCGTCACTTAATGCGTGATTGCGTAGCTCGGCAGAGACCGACTGATTCTGAACAACGACGCAAATCGTTCAAAAGAAAACAGAAGTTTAAAAGAAGTTCAACATTTAAAAACTCCTGTTGCATTTTTGTAACTCCTCTGCCCTGCGCCTCGCTTTTTAACATGCGTTCTGTTGAGAAAACCCACACTCAAATTAATTCTAATTAAAATTCTTGCCAGACTAAATGTAGAGTGGTATTCGGGAGTTGAACGGGTTGTATGGAGCATGTGTAAGCTTAAGCAACTAAAGATAAATGAGGAAAAAGGAAAGTGCACTATTCTTGATTCGAGAGCTGTCGGTTCGTCACGCGGGAGAGTCGGGGATTTGAGCGGGGTTTGTTTGCGGTCCGTTCGCGCTTTTCGTGTCCTAACCGCATTTTTGAGCCGCTTATGGAGAAAGTAACTATGGGGAAAATCAGAAAATCGAGAAATCGGCTGAACATTGACAGAATTAACACGTCGGAAGTTTTATAATTAGCCTCATTTAAGTACTTCGGTTTTGTGTTGGTCAAGTTCTCAACCGTCAGTTTAACGTTACGTTAGCTGCGTTTAATATGACTTTAGCAGTTAGAGCTGCTCTAGCATTAAATCAGTGTAATCGAAAATTAACTGAGGAAAACCGCACAAATATAGGGTTAGGATCAAAAAATCTACACTCCAGAAAAAATGATCAAATCGTATTATTTTACATGAATTAAAACGGATG
The DNA here is from genome assembly GCF_001515605.1 of Sinocyclocheilus anshuiensis. Classification (NCBI taxonomy): domain Eukaryota; kingdom Metazoa; phylum Chordata; class Actinopteri; order Cypriniformes; family Cyprinidae; genus Sinocyclocheilus; species Sinocyclocheilus anshuiensis. Next base: position 124,248 of record NW_015552594.1, on the reverse strand, counting down.
CTAAACACGAGAAAGACCGTCTGTTACCTACGAGTCGGAACCTGTGGGGTACATTTATTTTAAGCTCGATCATCAGTCTGAAGAAAGACTCACCTCAGAATCAGTTAATGGACAACTTCGGCAGATTTGCAATTATTGATCACTATTGGACGCGGTGTGAAGTTATTGATCTGTCTTGACTGACAGCGCGAAAACCCCCTCACTGACTGGTTACCGGTCAAAGTAAAGCAGGCGGGATTCTGGAAGATGATTGGCTGTTGCCTCGGGTGGTCTGAACAGTGATTGGCTCAGGTCCGAACAGAGTGAAGTCTGATTGGATGAATCCCGCAATGGCAAAACGCACAGCAACCGCTGTTAATGCGGTCCTTGATTAATTCATTTTGTACGTTGTTGAATGTTGGCAAAGTCTCTCCACTTTTCCTAGTGTTTCGTATTGTTTTATTATCTATATTAATCTTAACGGTAATTACAAATGCGTTGTTCAACTGTGTTGTTCATGGCGGATCTTCTTCTCCACCCACATTAAACGACATTAACAGATATAACTTGATTTTAATAAAGTAAATGTCTAAATTAATATATGCTTTAGAATTGTTTTTCAGGGTTAGCTTATGCCAAATCTAGTTAGCTAAAGTTAAAAAAAAAGAAAATGAAACCTTATTGTAAACAGTGATGGGCAGTAACTAGTAGTGTAACTAATTACTAATAAGATTTCAGTATATTGCAGTTACCATCCATAAAACAGCTCGTTACTTGGTTACTTTTGATGCCTCAACCCCTACTGCTTTGAAATCCAACAATCCAATAATTCCTAGATTAATTTTCATAATTCTCAGGACTCGCTCATGACGTCAGCAGTGCATCAGGAAAGCTGGGAATATGGAAAAGCTTACAATAAGTGGATGTAAATATTGGCATTACACTGGTTTAGTCAGGAGTCTGAGCACAGATGTGTGAGTTACTTTACTCTGGTATTACACCATCATCCCTCTGATCCCATATTAATTATATTACTGTAATTAAACATCTCATGAACTTATGTGATTTCTTCGGATAAAATACTTCATGAAATATAATCATATATGGGTAACAGAGAAATTATAGCTACAATTAGCTTCAAGCTACACGTGACAATTAATACACTCTCACTGAAAAGTCTCTATCAATCACTGAGTGTTTGTAATAACTTCTGAATGATCCAGTGTGGATTTTGATCAAATGATGTGGCAGAAATATATTGTTAGTAACATTTTAGAAGAATTTTATGGGGAAAACTAATGTAACTAGTAGTGTAACTAATTACTGTTGCCAGAAAGTAATAAGTAAAGTAATAATATTACTTTTGAAAGGAGTAACGTAACGAGTAATAAATTACATTTTTGGAGTAACGAGCCCAACACTGATTGTAAAATACAAACACATTTTTACTTCAGTGTGTAAAAGTCCCAAGATCCCAAAGCCAGGAGCGTTTCTAGGATTATACACATCCGGATAATGGAGTGGAGGGGGTCAGCAAGAGCTTTTTAATGGAATATAGTTTAATAATAAACACAAATGAACAAAAATATTATGTAACTTTATACAATTTCATTCCATCCAGTCTTTTTTCTGACTTCTAATGTGTTGCAGTGAGGTTTAGAGACTCCTCAGTAAGAAAGGCCTTCATCAGCTTCTCCCAACACCAGAAACCTGCTGCTCAGCTCAAGCATCATGCACTCAAGACACATCACAGCTCATGTTTAGCTGGCTGCAGTATCACATGGAGCCCTATAGGATCTCTGAGATATTATAGATATTATAGGATATCTGCTCTGTGTTGTTGTTGTTTTTTTTACTTTCTTAATACAAGACAAATCAAATGGGCTGAGCTATTGTCCCTCTACCAGTCTTTTTAATGCACACTTGAACTTGGCATATGAAACCTACAGCATTAGCCCGTTTCTTCAGCTTCTTTCTTCTTTCTTCTGCACGCCCTAATAACCCTAACGAGAACAGATCCAGGAGTTTCGCTTCAGAAGTGTGTGTGAGCAGGTGAAGACGTGTTTGAGACTCTTCCTCAGGATGAAATAAAAGCGATAAAAGGGGCTGGAAGGCTCAGGAATGTGTCGCGTCTGCAGAACAGTTTTATTAGCAGCTTTTAAAGTTTCAGATGGGCGGAAAACATCTGTTTTTAACTAAACCGACAATAATCCGGCGACAGCCGCTCACACGCGACCGGACTAATGAAAGCCATCTGTCTGAGCGTGTTAAATGTGAAATTATCGACGTTTTTGTTCAGTTTATGTGAGAAACGCACACTGCAGCAGCTCGCAGTTTGACGCTCCTGTGGTGCGCGCGCCGCTCCAGCAGCAGTGGGCGTGGCTTCCCACGGATCTGACCAATAGTGCGGCTGAGCTCGAGTGATTGACAGAAGACCGGCGGAGCGCTAGTATAAGAGCAGCTGTCTGCGCTGGCGACGGGACAGACGCATCACGGGAGAGGTGAGTTGAACTCTGTCACTCTTAATGCTTACTCTGCTCCAGTAACATTTACAGAGAGTTGTAGCCTACAGCTGAATGAGCTTTTCACCACTGTGCTCCTTGTTCCGCTGAGTATGCTGAGCTTCATCATCTGTGTGCAGGTCAGAGGTCATGATGTCTGCAGTGAGACTGCTGTCTGCGCTCCTTCTGCTGCTGCCATGTGAGCTTTCACTCCATTCTTTCATGTTTAGCAGTATAAGCAACTGTGTCTATATTTTTGTATAATTTGTCATTTATCTTGAAGGTAAATTGTGCAAAAATGTTTTACTTAAGGTCAGCTCGAGGCAAAATCCCTGATGAATATCCTCCAACGGGAAGGTGAACATCTCTGTACTCACTGAAAAGATCTAATATTAGTTTATATGTCTTTAAATGAAGAAAATTCTCCTGGGGTTCATCTCTCAGAGCTTGTGTGTGTGTGTGTGTGTGTGTGTGTGTTAGATGGTGCTTCAGTCAGGATCGACTCCAACAAGGCGAATGAATTCCTGTCCAGTTCTCGCCCGAGACGCAGCGTCGATCCACGCTGGCACAGGCAAAGTCCAGATTTCCAGGCGTATTACAGATACTACAGCAGTATCGGACACACGGAGGGCGTAAGAGGACAGCAGACCCTCACAGATCACTTGCAGCCCTCGTCTGGTGTATATGGTATATGCTGACTCGGCTGTTTTCTCTCCCGCAGCTGTATGAGATCGACAGGATCCGCATGCTGTACCAGCAGATGAGGCACCTGGAGCAGGTCTACGGCCCCAACGCCTCGTACTACCAGAGCAAACTGGGGGTTCCGCTTCTGCCTCCGCTTCCCAAATGTGACCCAGCCAAAGACAAGAGCTGCAAGCCGGCTCCGCCCCCAGCTCCGCCCCCAGCTGCTGTCAAAGCCCCCGTGACTCCGCCCATCGCTCAGGCTGATGTCGTCTATCTGTGCAACAGCAAAGACCCCCAGTGCAGGCCGCACATCGTGTACATGCCGAGCGGAGCCGTGCCGGTGCTGTGTGACCCGCGCTATCACCCCACCTGCAAGCTGCAAGGCCCCGCCCCCTCTCCCGTCCCCTCCAAGAAATACAATCCGGCCCCGCCCCCTCCGCCGGCCCCCATCGTCTCCAAGGGAATGGAGTACGACTGCGACCCTTACTGGGACCCCGACTGCCTGATCGACCACCCGCCACGGCCCATCAAAGGTAAAGCCCCGTCGCCGGCGCCCGTGACGGAAGAGGACGAGCCGGAGCTGCGGGTGGCCGTCAGTAAGAAGCATCCACACCCGTATTACGCCCACCTTTATCCCTACAACTACCGCTCCGAGCTCTACGACCCGCTCCGACACGCCTACCCCGCGGCCGAGACGCCACACAGCGCCTAGAGCTTCTGCATTCATTGTGATTCATTCATTATGATTGATGTTAAGAAAGTTGAATAAAATATGGAGTAGTTTTCACCCCGTGAGTCTGTCCTGAATCCTGAGAGCCTGAGGCTGCAGTTAAAGCAGCAGGTTTGAGCCTCATTAGCTCGAGCTTCACAACTGTTAGCGTTTAAAGTTTTGCAGCGTGAGCATAAGAAACACAATAAACCACACACACACACAGCCTGGTTTTGGTGTAATCTATTAAAATGGCTTTGTAAATCTCTCAGTATGCATGCATTAGCAGACCGTGTAAGATTCTTTTTTCAACTTTATTCTTAAAATAAAGACTTCTGTTTTGAACTTACTGACCTGAGCTTATTAAATAGCATTGTTTCTGAATTACATTCACCTGGGAAATATTTAGTAGATATCATATTTTAATAATTAGGAAGTTTGTCTTAAAATTGTAATGTCCTAAAGGCAGAATGAGAGCTGTGGGACTTCGAGATTTCAAGGGTTAAAGCTGGAAGCTGTGCTGTGTGTCATTCTCCACTCATCTAATCTAATACAGTGGGCCACGGAGCGCTCCATATTTCTTTTTTTAGCAGTCTAATCCAGTTATTTCCAATGGCCAAGCAATCACTTTTGCACTGGAAAACAACAGGTATAAAAAAAAAAAGGGTAAAAAAAAATTAAAACCACATGCTTGTTAGATGCTGTGTGAATAAAGTTGTGATTTTAATCCAACCTCTTGAAATAAAGTTCTCAGAAAAAAAATTAATAATACTTAAATAACTTGAGCAGAAAACTGAATAATGATACTGTATTCTGTAGAGCTGTTTTATAGATGAAGCTGAAATTATAGAATTTCACAGTAATAAATAGGAATCAGTAAATTATAAAGCACTATAGAGATAAACCTGACTTAATCACAGGAGGGTTGTGTGTGATATCTTTACATGCGACAGTAAAGTTAAACAGGCATCTCACACAAAGACATCACGTTTATTGTATTAACAGCGCTAACGGTCAGAAAGAAATGAGATTGAGATACGAGACAGAAGCAGGACTGATGTGCTGATGTTTCAGAAGAACAGGCCCCTCATGCGTCTGCCGATGCCCTGCCTGTCGTACAGCACGTTGAACTTGTTGATGAACTGGTTCATGCTGTTGCAGGTTTTGGTGATGGATCCCAGGTACGCCATCAGACCCACGTCATTACATTGCTGCAGGAGGAGAGAACTCGTGTCAACTGATCATGTCACCAAAAACACTTCAGTCACTGTGAATGTGCTTCAGCAGATCAAGCGTCTGAATGACCGTTTCACTAACGTCTGCTTTGAGGAGTCAGTAATGAAACCTCTACATTTTATAGTAAAACATTATGTTTTGGCCCCCAAACAGTGACAAAAGCGACTGAGCAGCACAGAACTGAAACACTCACATCATAGAAGTCCGTCTTGAACTTCAGCGTGTTGAGAACCGGCAGACGGTGACAGAGAGCGTTCGCCTCCCGCAGGATCTCATGATTGAACGGGACCTCACCTAACACACACACATGCACACACACACACGCAGACGCACACACAGACACACAGACGCACGTGCACACACAGACAGACACACACACACACACACACACACACACACACACACACACACACACACACACACACACACACACACACACAAGAGAGAGTTTGAGGCTGATTTCTACGACTGCAGTTCAAGATCTTCTCCAGCAGAATCAGTCTGTGCTTTTCAAGGGTGGGCAAGTTGTTTTTAATAAACTATAACAAATTTACTTCAAAATCATCATTTGCTATTGACCACATGTTACAGACTCAAAAGCTCATTCAAGCATCAGTAAATAATTGAAGTTACACATTATAAGCAAAACCAGCTCAGTAACTGAGGCCACAGCACATACAATTACCTTTCCATCTGCTAAAAGCAAACAACTAAATCCATTATTGCATTTCCATGACTTTCCAAAAGAGAAATAAAAAAGACAGAAAGTGTTCGTATGCATCAAGACCAAAACAAATATGAAAAATTCTGAGTGAGTCCGACTCGAGCCATTTCACAACACGAGTCTGTCTGAAGCTAATGACCGAGATATGAGTGATGATCATAACAGCAGATCTCAGTTTGCCACATGCCCGTCTTTAAAATAAAACTCAAAACACAACCACATGTTGTAATAATTATTAAATCTTAATAACGATCTGTTTCTGTTTTCTTTTTTTAATCACACAGGACACTCTAAGAAAAAATATCAAGCATTATCAAGGACGACATTCAAAATTCAATAGCAGCTAAAAATGAAGCATTTTTCAAACTTTCAAAATTCTGTACGAATGCTGATAACTGTAATGTGTGTGTGTGTGTGTCTGTCTGTGTATAGTGTGTGCGTGTCTGCATGTGTGAGAGTGTGAGTCTCTGTGAGTGAGTGTGTGTGTGTGTGTGTGTGTGTGAGTGTGAGTGTGAGTCTGTGTGTGTCTGTCTGTGTATAGTGTGTGCGAGTGTGCGTCTGTCTGTGTATAGTGTGTGTGTGTGTGTGTGTGTGTGAGTGTGTGTCTGTGTGTGTCTGTCTGTGTATAGTGTGTGTGAGTGTGCGTCTGTCTGTGTATAGTGTGTGTGTGTGTCTGTCTGTCTGTCTGTGTGTGTGTGAGAGAGTGAGTGAGTGAGTGAGTGAGTGAGTGTGTGTGTGAGAGAGTCTCTGTGAGTGTGAGTGTGTGTGTGTGAGAGAGAGTGTGAGTCTCTGGGTACTCCAGAATGACCTTCACGCGACTGTGCAGCATCTTTATAGCGCTGTGCTGAGCGATCAGATGCTCCGCCACTGACAGAAACACACAAACACGGTTTAATCACACACACACACACAGACCAGCACCTGTATAATGTGTGTGTGTGTGTGTGTGTACCGGTGGAGTTCTCTCCTGTCCCGATGGCTGTCATCCGTGCGACGTGATCGACTCCGATGCGCTCTGCTTCTTCTGTCGCTAGCGTATACGGCAGCTCAGCAAACAGCATAGTCGCCTAGCAAAGATGACAGGACAGTTACGACCTCTGACCTCCAAACTAAAGACAGACTTCATGTGAACGATCTGATATCAAGGGTTAAATCCCCAGATCAGTCTTTGAGCGAGAGTCGATGTCAGACGACCCTGAGAACAAAGGAACAACGAGACTAACAAACTAACAGACTTCAGCGGCTGATTCATCACTTTAACAACTGCACACGTGTTGTATCACAAGTTTTCTGAAATGTTATATTTAAATATGCAAATGAGGCATGATCTCATTAATCTGCATTCCTTTCCAGCACATAAATCTGATGACTGGATAAAGACATGTTCATAATTCTGGTCTGATTTTGTCCTCATATTAGAGTTAAAGGTTTCTCCAGAGGGGATTGTGGATTTCTCTTTTTGTCATAAATCAGAAAATACTGTCAACAGACAGAAAACAAACACATTTTCATGTTTTTAGGAGTAAAATGTTGCATAAATCAGTGTGAATGAAATATGAGCAAACCTTCAGAATATAGAGAGGAATAAAACTGTAACGTTTGCTGTTTGTAAGAGAAAAAACTCTTTAAAGATTGAAATCTACAGAAAGTGCAATAAAAGCAACTCTTATGATGTTTTCGGTCCACTAGACTGAGAGAAGAGACGTGATATGGAGCAAAACAGACCGAAACCTCTGAGCTGAGCAGTGCAGGAATCAGTCTGGTTTAGTCTGTAGTTTATGTCGATCCGCTATTAGAGTCAGTCCAGCTCGAGTGCTCTAGATGAAGTTACTTGACTAGCTCTATGTATTGTTATTCAAAACCACCAGTCTTTTACTGTTATTTTACTTGGTTTATTCACAGCGGCGTCTTTGTGTCATTACACACAACAGAATTTGGTTCTAGAGACGTGTACGAAACGGTCTGAGCTCCTTAAAACAAACAGCACATCATCACGTTCATGAGCACACAGAAACATAATTCTTATTCCTTTGACCTGAACTCTATCCACGTGTAATGATCAAGATCACTCCAAGCTAGGGCTGGGCCATAGAGCTGAAAAATTTATCACGATATAATGTTTCACATCATTCGGTATCGATAATTATTTAAATTTAACCACTGTATTTTTAATTTACCCAATTTATTAAGACAAACAACAACAACCTATTTTAGTCTTAAAGAAAATAACAAATAAAACAAAATAAAATAAAATTGAAACAAATATCTCCTTATATTTTATCTGCAGATTAAATAAGTGTTTAGGGCGATGAGCAAAATAATGCACCTCATTAAACTGTTTATTCAATGCAATGAAATAACAACTGTCTATAAATAATTGCACACCGTCTAAACTAATGTTTATAAATCAAATATAATTTCGTAATTTAAATAAACAATATGAACAATACAGCATCATGTATTTTATGCATAGATTAATACAAATAGCCAAAGCGCTGATCACACGATTGCATTTAAAAACATATGAGACGCAGTGGAATGGAATAAAACCCCAAATTCTCCAGACGTGTTTTCTAAAAGTTGAAGCTCTTTTAACTTTACATGGCTTTCTGTTCATCTCTTGTGCGAGACGCGAGTGTTCAGTCGTAGTTGTGCGTCTCAAGAATGCGCTGAATATGCGTTCTTCTGTGTGAATGGCTTGGTTTGGGTTTTAACCTAAACAATATCTTCTCCGCATTGAGCTTCTATATTTCTCTAATATTACATCTCTTACATCATCCTCACTGCATCTCGTGCACCGCTGATAAGCTCCCTGACGCACAACTAAAATTCAAATAAACCGTTTTTGCATTCGAATGCAAATTTTTATTTTAAATTCGACTAATATTTATTTTTGATTCCCATCACAGGCACTCATTTCAGCATGTGTTTGTGTTCTCTCAGCTGTCTGCTTGTCACTCATAACTTTAAATGAAAAAAGCGACATATCGAACATTTTTTCTATCGTTATCGATGATGGTGTACCGCCGATAAATATCCATACCGTTTTATCACCCAGCTCTAACTCCGAGCTCAACTTTTCAGGTGAGTTTATAGGAAGATTGTTTCCTCATTACATCACACACAGCTGATCACTCAAAACAACAGTTCACGAGTTCGCCCGCCCACTCAGCCCTGCCAGGTAATGGTAAAACAAACTTGGCTTGCTGTCCGTGAAGGAGGCTCGAAACCTGAGGCTCGGCTTGAGCTCCGAGTAAGAAACCCCCCAAAAAAAGCTTATAAAGGACAGCAAGCTCGTCGCCAACTGGAGAAATAAAAAAATGTGGTTTTACCCCCCCAAAAAGACTTATTTAACGCATTAAGGAGAAAAAACGCTCCTGCGAGAGCGATGGGGAAAACTCTGCTATGGCGAAGAGGAAATCTTAACAAAAGAAAGATCGCTGCTGATGGGTAAAAGCTAATGAGGATTTGTCACTAATGCGGAAGTGATGAAGGAATGTTGCTGGGTTTGAAGGACGACTCACTGCTGCGGCGATGAGCTGCTAGATATTAGGATAGGAAAGCCACTGCTGCGGCAGTGAAAAGGTTAGAAGTTTGCAGGAGAGAAAGTCGCTGCTGCGGCGAGATGGTCCTCACTGCAGAACACAAGATCCAGATCCAACTCCTCCCACCTTACATATACCTAAACCTACTCATCTCCACCCCAAGTGGGAGGTTGGTCCTGGCCGTATGACTGCGGGATTTATGATTGGGAGACAGGGAATTCCCTGCTTTGAGACGTTGGGCTAGGTGAAAGGCGGGGAAAGGGGAATCCCTGCTATTTCTGCGAAACGAAAGTAATTTGTTGATTAATGAAAGACAGGTGTGTGGTGGCTGGATTATTGAATGAGAGATTGGTGTGGTTGTCTGATTTGGAAAAGGTTTGATCTGATGTAAGAATGGAAGGCGTTCGAAGACCACCGGCCTAAGCTCTTTATTTGGATTTCGGGGAGACCGTTTTGGGCGGCTGAAGTTGCAGCACCTATGCGAAAGGAAATGCATCTTTCCAGTTTACAATAAACTGGAAGTTTCAATCTTCAAAAAAAAACAAAAAGTTTAATCCATACAACTTGTGCAATATAACTTATGTTGTTTGAAATTGTAATACTTTGTGTGAAAAACAAACCACATTCAGTCATTATTGGAAGTGATTATTCACTTAAACTCTTGACATCTGCCCTGGCTCTTCTTGACAATGAATGAGAGTTCATTAGATTCATGAATGAATCTAGATGGTCCTCACCGCAGAACACAAGATCCAAGGGTCGTGGTTGGATCCAGATCCAACTCCTCCCACCTTACATATACCTAAACCTACTCATCTCCACCCCAAGTGGGAGGTTGGTCCTGGCCGTATGACTGCGGGATTTATGATTGGGAGACAGGGAATTCCCTGCTTTGAGACGTTGGGCTAGGTGAAGGGCGGGGAAAGGGGAATCCCTGCTATTTCTGCGAAACGAAAGTAATTTGTTGATTAATGAAAGACAGGTGTGTGGTGGCTGGATTATTGAATGAGAGATTGGTGTGGTTGTCTGATTTGGAAAAGGTTTGATCTGATGTAAGAATGGAAGGTGTTCGAAGACCACCGGCCTAAGCTCTTTATTTGGATTTCGGGGAGACCGTTTTGGGCGGCTGAAGTTGCAGCACCTATGCGAAAGGAATGGCTGGAGTAATGGTTTGCTGAAATGCCTGATTTAGTCAGGACTGATTTGAGGTGTTTTTGAAACCAATGTCTGGAGATGGGGCTATTATTGTCGTCTATGAAAAGGGGATCGGTGGGAGACTGAATTTGAGAACGTCTGTGAGCCAAGAAGAGGGCAACGGATTGGTAAGGCTGGAGGGGGGAGGGTAAGTTAAAAATGAAAATTGGATGGCCGTGCATTAATTGATCAGTTTTGCTACGTTTGATGTTAAAGCGAATTGTGTCGTTGTCCAGTATTTGGAGGTCGGAGAAGGCCGGATGGATCCTGGGATTGAATTTGGAATTGCAAGTGAATTCGGAGCATCTGAGGAAACCGAAGAAAGCGAGGATGAAAAGGGCGTTGAGTAATCTGGCTGTGTTTTCGGAGTGGTAACCTGAACGAAGGGTGAGTAAGCAATTGCTTAATATTTCGTGGGTGATGGGCAAGCGAGGTTGGGATTTTTCAATACCTTGTAAAAGCAGGGAGAGTTGAGGGTTGTTGATGGCGGGGCACTGGTGGCCGAAAATTAGTTTATGGAAAAAGTGGATACCGCTAAGATATGTTTTTATGGAGCCGGGTTGGATCTGTTTGAAGTGGTGGAGAAAAGTTGCAAAAGAAGAAACAGTTGTGAGAGAGAAGTCAGGCAATTGAAGCTTGTGGTGAGAATGGAAGGTTTTGAAACCGTTCCAAGCCATCCAGTATGAGCTGAGTGTTCTTGGAGAAACGGCTTGGAGGATGAGAAGGGTGGATAAGTCGTGAAGATGGAGGAGAGGGTGTTTTACTGGAACGTCAGGTCCGAATAAAGAGGCACTGGTGTGGGTGACTGGTCTGCCTGAGGAGCTAATGATCTGAATTTCTAAAAGGAAAGAGAGTCAGCAATTGAGTTTTTACAACCTGGTATATGGATTGCTTTAATTATGAACTGGTTGCAGGCAGACGTCCAGATCAAACGTCTTAGAAAAGGCATGATTTACGTGGAACTGGATGTGCCTTTATTTATGCAGTGGACTGCTGCTGAGTTGTCGCAATGGAAGCGGATGCTTTTAGAGGCCCATTTCCCCCATAATGTCGCGGCGACGACGATTGGGTAGAGCTCGAATAGAGCGGAGGAGAAAGACGGTTTCAAATTTAGGAGTTCGGGAGGCCATGTTGACGCAAACCAACGACCTTGGAAATACCCCCCGAATCCAACTGAGGGGGCTGCGTCTGTGAACAGGTGCATGTCGGTGGCTAGCGTGACGTGGGCATTGTAGAAAAAGCTGAGGCCGTTCCATTGATTAAGGAACAAAAGCCAGAGATTGAGATCGGCTCTACACGATTAATTCAGGGGGACTAAATCGTTTAAGCCGGGGACAGAGGATGCTACAGAGAGAAGGTGGAAGATAAAAGGGCGGCCTTGGGGCACGATTCTCATAGCGAAATTTAGGTGGCCTAGCAGGGAAAGAAGGTCGTATTTGGAAATTCTTGTGGCCGAAGTATGGTTATTAATTACGTTGGAAATTCTGTCAATTTTCTCTTTAGGATGCGAGGCTTGGAATTTGACTGAATCGAGGCGAATTCCAAGGAACTCGAGGGAGGTGGTGGGTCCCTCAGTTTTCTCGGATGCAATTGGAATGCCTAGTTCGGAGAAAACTCTTTGAACTGTGCTGAGGTGGGCAGCCGGAGGAGAATGTCTGGGTGATATGATGAGGAAATCATCTAGCAGATGAATTAGGTAGGGGATGTTGTAATTGTTAGCAAGGATCCAGCACAGGGCTTCGGAAAGCGTGTCAAAAATTTTTGGGCTGCTTTTACAACCGAAAGTCAGGCGGACGGCAAAATAGTATTTGTTACGCCAGTGTACTCCGAACAGATGCCAGAAATCGGGGTTTAATGGCATGACTTTGAAGGCTGACGTGATGTCGATTTTTGCTAACCATGCTCCGCGGCCGACGGATTTGATTAGTTGAATTGCTTGGTCGATATCGTGATAGTGTAAAGAGAATTCTGAGAGGGGGATTAGACTGTTGATGCTGGAGACGGAGCACTCTTAGAGTGATTAGAGATCGATAATGATGCGCTTCTTTCCCGAGAATTTTCTGGTGGCTATACCGATAGGGTTTATGCGATGTACGTCGAACGGGGGGGAATCAAATGGGCCGATCATAAAATTAGAATCCACCTCTTTTGCGAGGAGGGAATCTACGATATCTGGTTCTGACAGGGCGGATTGTAAGTTATTACAGACAAAAGTGGCAACTGGAAGACTTTCAAGACTGGGATCAAACACCGCCACAGAAATTACACACATGTAAAAAACGATATTTTTGCCTCAAACAGCGGAAATCGTTGAAGTGATTGCAAACTTGTCGACTTGGAATGGAAGAATAATGACCTTTAACAGGGGCAGAGCGATCTGACCCGGACTGTGGCACATATGATGTAGATTTGATAGATTCGGAGGTAGGCCGAGACTGAGGGTTCAGAGAATTTTGAGTGATTAGTGGGCAGGAGTGGTACTGATGAACGAGAGACCTACAAACAGAACAGGAGATGTTACGGCAGCCGAGGAAAACACGATTATACAAATCGAAGTCGAGGGCACCCCAGTAGGGGCACTGGTTCCACTGCGCGACCCTTGTCGCGCATTTAGCTGAAAATAGCTTGTGATAAGTGTAAAAGTGGCTGCTGCCGAATGACAGAGAAAAGTCAGCGATAATAGAGAGATAATCATTTAGCTCCTTACGCCAGTTTGGAAAAACTGAACAGATTACGTCTGTATATTTTCCAAATGCTAGAACGAATTCTGCGAGTGAAAGAATGCGATTGGAGCTAGAGGCTGAATCTTTAAGGGTCACGGAAAAAATGCCACAGTCCAGGGATCGATAGCAATCTTTTTGCGGGATGGGAGATAGAAGAGATGCTAAGTCCACGTCCATACCTGAGAGGATTTGGGTGCGGAGCGGAATGGACACGGATGGGGGCTCCATGGCAATGGCGTGAGCAGGAGTTGCTGTTGGAACGGTCGTGTAGAGAGTATAGGATGGAGGACGGGCTGGAGTAACATTAGAGGGAGGAAGGCTGACGGGGAAAAGACGAGGCAGGCACCGTTTGCGGTGGCAGCCTCATGCTGGGTTCTGTGCTCGTAGAAGGAAAGAAAGAAGTAGATGAGAAAATATGGGGGGATGCAGACAAGAGACCGGAGCGGGACACGATTGCGGAGGCAGCCTCACGCTGGGGGGCGCTCCGGAGATAATTGGAAAAGAAGTAGGAGGAGGAAGGATGGGAGCGGGATTTTGTGAGGAATGGGCGAGGCTGAGCAAATCTGAGGTGAGTAAAAGGTGGGCTTGGACAGGAGGATCAATGGTGTGGGCAAGGGCGAAGGTGGGAGCTTGGGAGCGTGTTTGAGGGGCTAAATTGGCCTGTGAAAGCAAAGGGCTTAAGACCGTGGCCGCGAGACCTGCGCTATTGGGTTGGGGGGCGGGGATTACGGCTGCGGAGGTGGGCGCAGGTGCTGCGGCCGGGGAGGAAACGCTGGTAGAGCCCGAGGCTGTCTCGGTCTCCGTGTTAAACGAGGCTAGCCTAGCTCTTTTAGACGGTCGACTGGAAGCTTTTTGAGGGCGGGTGGGAGGTACAGTTGGTGGATTCTCTCCAGATAGTGACTTCGTGTAAAGAGCGTACAACTGTACTTTGGTTTGCCTATGGGAAAAATGAATGTTTGCGGAGGCAAGAGCGTGCCGCAATCCGTTAACTGTCCATTTTGTTATGTCGGGAGTTGACGATGGTCCTGGTGGAGTCGGCTGGGCTGGAAGGCGAGGAGAAGTTGAGACGCCTGGGGTCCGTGGCTGCCTGGCCGGAGGCGAGGATGACCGCGGTGTGTGGCGGTGTCTTGGCGAATTTGGAGGAGGGCGCCGATTAGGACGACCTTGTTCCTTGCTGGTGTGGCCGGTACGAGAACCGGAATTGGAGGAAGCTGGGTTCGGCTGGGTGGCGGAAGGAGAATCCGAAGGACGGGAAAGTTCCTCGTCGGAGGTGAACAGCTGAAGCTCGTCAGAGTGGGACATGTTTCATGGAATAGGGCGGGGCCACTATGCCGGAAGAATAGTCGCTTGGACGGAACAATGACTGCTGCTTATATACGGTCGAAACGATGATTGGCAGGACTGGCTGATTAGGCTCCTCCCAAACCTGCGTTGTGAACTTAATGAAAATAAAAAATTGTCAAGCAACGAACTTCACAAATTTTGGATGACCTGAGATTATTCTATATCATCTGTTGCATGTCTCCTGTCCTGCTGACCATATATTATAATGATTATTACTAATATATCAATATTCATAGTCATACAACAATACTGAACCTGAGACTCACACACACACACATCTGAGACTCTCACACACACACACACCTAAGACTCTCACACACAAACACACACACACACACACCTGAGACTCTCTCTCACACACACACCTAAGACTCACACACTCACAGAGACTCACACACACACACACACACACACCTGAGACTCTCTCTCACACACACACCTAAGACTCACACACTCACAGAGACTCACACACACACACACACACACACCTGAGACTCTCTCTCACACACACACCTAAGACTCACACACTCACAGAGACTCACACACACACACACACACACACCTGAGACTCTCTCTCACACACACACCTAAGACTCACACACTCACAGAGACTCACACACACACACACACACACACCTGAGACTCTCTCTCACACACACACCTAAGACTCACACACTCACAGAGACTCACACACACACACACACACACACTCTCTCACACACAGACACACTATACACAGACACACACAGACACACATACCTGAGACTCTCACACACACACACACACCTGAGACTCACACACACACACACACACACACAAAACAAACCAAAATGCAAGGCACAAAAAAAAACCAAAACAAAAAAACAAAACAAAAGTAAACAAAAACAATGCAAAACAAAACAAGAAAACAAAACACAAATCAACAAAAGTAAACAAAAACAAATCAAAGCAAAACACAAACAAAAGTAAACAAAAGCAAAGCAAAGCAAAAATAAACAGAACAGAACAGAACAAAAGTATACAATAACAACACAAATCAAAGCTAATTAACACAATGCAAAACCACAAAAGTAAACAAAAACAAAGCAAAGCGAAACACAAATAAACAAATGTTAACAAAAACAAATCAAAGCAAAACAAAACAAAACAACAAAAGCATACAAAAACAAAGCTAATTAAAACAAAGACTCACACACACACACACATGCACACACACAACTGAGACTCACCACACACACACACACACACACACACACACACTCACCTCTCCGCTGATTATGTCAATCACAGATTCATACACGCTGACCGGCAGCTGCGCACACAAAGTGTTAAAGGTCAGGATTCACAAACACATTCTGTGTTTAATCTGTGTGTGTGTGTGGGGGGTGTGTGTGTGTGTGGTGTGTGAGTGTGAGAGAGTGTGTGTGTGTGTGTGTGTGTGTGTGAGACTCACGTCGGTGTGTTTGGTCATGGGGTTGAGCTTCAGGAACAGCGGACTCTCGATGATCTCGCACACCTACAAAAAACACACACACCTTCAGTATGACACAACACACTGATGGGAGGAGTTTATCCTCAGCCCCACCCACCTGCTTATGAATGTGGATATCTGATTGGTCTGGAGTGCCACCAGTCGTGTACCAGCCCAGAAACTCCATGTCCTTAAAAACCTGCTTGACTGACGGAGGAAAACCAGCGTGTCACACACACACACACACACGTTAGGAATCACTACACACACGGTGAATGTTAGTGTTTGTGTTACTCACACTGCTCTTCTTTAGTGTAGTAATACTCTTTATCGATGTGAATCTGATCCTCTACGGTGTGAAACAGCAGCTCAAATGAATTCATGACCTCGATGTTTCTGCCTTCCTGTTTTCCGATCAGAGCGCCGACGACTGCAAACACACGAATGATTACTACATGACAACATGCCACAGACTCGGTCCTCTGGATGTGTCTGAT
>NW_015552594.1:103551-107619 GCF_001515605.1 Sinocyclocheilus anshuiensis | reverse complement strand
AACACTTAAACTAGTCCAACATACTACATAAACACTTAAACTGGTCTAACATACACATACACACACACAGACACACACACACAGACACACACACACACACACAGAGAGAGACACACACACACAGACAGACAAACATTGAAAAATAATGTTTTCATAACTTATTGGGAACGTTAGCAAAACCTGGAATGGTTCTGAGAAACTGCAGAATTATTACGCTTCAGTCACATGATCACGTCCATTCTGAAATCTCGACTGTCTTCATGTGTTAACCCTCAGGTTGTGTTCAAATCTCTAACACTTGTGGTGTTCTCGGTCAAAAATGACCTGCCTGCAAAAAATAGCTTATAAATCTCGTTATGCTATATTATCACCTAATATTGGTATCAATCTTTTTGTCAGCTTGTTTTCTTTCATTTAGGACTGGTTTTGTGTTTATTTTTGGAACTGATTCATCGTAGGCCTCATTAATCTGAGCCTAGGGTTAGGGTTCTCCTCACTGTCTGTAGCACGAGACTGTAACCCAGGCAGGTTGCACAGGGAGTCCAGCTCCTCCATCCACTGATCTATCATAGAGAACTTTATATAATATAGTCATTATATATCGACCAGTGGTGCCATCATGAGGAAGTCTGCTGTGTGTCCCAGCACAGTTTGAGGAGCATGCAGGAGATGCCAGGAGACATGAGGAGATCTGGACAGAGATGCAGAAGAGCAACAGCCCAGCAGCAGGACCGGAACCTGCTACTTCACACGGATGAGCACTGCTACAGAATGACCTCCAGCAGCCTAGAGGTGTGCCTGTTTCAGATCAAACTGTCAGAATCAGACTTCATTAGGGTGGAATAACTCAGAACCATGCAGCTCGATTGGCCAGAGAACACCAGAATTGGTAGGTTTGTCCTTGGCATCTTGTTCTCTTCACTGATGAGAGCAGCTTCACACGGAGCACACGTGACAGATGTGAAAGAGTGTGGAGATGCTGTGGGGAACATTATGTTGTGTGCAGCATCCAGCATGTGTGGCGGTGGGTCAGTAATGGTCTGGGGAGGACTGCACAGACCTCCACCTGTTAGCCAATGGTTCTTACTGCTGTTAGGCAGCGGGATCATGGCTCATGAAATCCTCAGAGCCGCTGGTGCTCCAGTGCATGCGAAGGCCTGGCCTCGGTGGCGAGAGTGTGCAGTGTTTAGATGACACTGACTGGCCCTCACGGTCTCCAGACTTCAATCCAGTATCGAAGCATCCGCTGTTGCCAGTGTCTCTCAACTTAAACAATTTAACATCAATTTATTAAAAGTTTAACAAAAATTACATGTTTAGGGCCCTATTAAATGTTTTATTTTTTCCAACCTAATATTTTATTGTTACCAAATTCTGATTTAACATGTCTAATTATTTGAAAGCATAAAAACAAGTTTCATTTATTCTTACAATAGCCGTATGATTTTTTTCCTCAGAAATTCTGTGTTGTGTATTTACATTTTTTAAGGCATAAAACAGTCATTTAATTTATCTTTTAATTAATGAAAATTTAAAAAAATATATTTTTTGGAAAATAAAGGTGATTTAATATTACAATTAAAACATTGAAGAAATATTGTATGATTATTCCTTAAAAATAAGGTTTTAATAATTTTAGTAGTAAAATTACTGAACAATAGTAATATATTTCTGCTACAATGTCTTCAAGTTAAACCGAACTTTTATTTTGATGGGTTGCCGTGAATACCTTTACATTGCTGTGTGTGTGTGATATGAGGATAGTTTTAGTGAAATGCAGCGGTCAGATGCTGATGAAGCGACTCAGAGCAGTTCTGGAGGTGTTGTTCATGTATTAATGTACTCATTCAGTGTATAGACAAGCTCTATCGGAAAGGTAACTTTAAATGACTTCTGCTGTGATCTGGCGCTATAGAGAAAATATAATTTAATAAAATTAACTTAAATTGACTTGTGATTTGTGTTCCCTTCATTTTTTTGAGCAGTGTGTTTGCAGGCACTAATACATGTGAACAAACATGATCAACATGCTTCTGAACACTACATATTTCTCAGATTTCCAATCTACCCATTCATTTTCAATGGAAGGTCATTTTTGACCAATAAAGCTAAGATCAATAAGGCCTACAATTCATTCTGTATCAAAATTACATACAAAACCAGTCCTAATTGAAGAAAAACTAATTGACAAAAAAAACTGAATCCCATGTTTGGTGATCATACAGCACAAGAGAAGCTATTTTTGACCAGGAACACAAGTGTAACACGGTTGAATAAAATCAAAAATGTTTAACGAAACTTAACAATTTTTGCGGTGGAAGTAGTTATACCCTGTGTAAACAAAGTCAGCAAATCTCAGTCCAATGCGATAACATTAAGTAACATTTTCGGGAGAAATAATATTCTCTCCGGGTCTAAATGACCAGAACACAACATGAAGGTTAATTTCACTCATGGCGTTTGTTAAGTTTGACTGATTTATACGGTATCTGAGGTAAAGTCATTCGGATCCTTTCACTCTGACACATTTACAGAAGAATTACATTTGATCGTATGACAATAAACTCGTGTTGCCCAAAACAAACACTAAAATATCAACATGAGCGCACAACGCCGTGAAGCCAGAAACGCTGCACTTGCTGCCATTGACAAAACCAGAGCGCAGCCAATCACAGAGGAGAGTCCGCCGTTGAGGCGGGACTTATGAGGTCCGCTGACCAATCGAAATCAAGCCCGAGGCAGCGTCAGTCTGTCAGTAACAGCCCGAGCCTCATCAGAGGCAGCTCGAGATGACCTGTGATTTCAGTCCAGTGATCGTCTGTCGTATTTGTGTTTAATGAAGTGGATCTGTCGATATAAAGAGCGTTAAACGGCGCTAAAGTGTGATTTTCTCACCTGTCGCGTCTACCTCCATTCCTCCGCCGTTACTCGCTGCCATTTTGGCTGTCTGACCTCCGCGCATGCGCAGTCGCGCAACCTCTTATTTGGCGGCAGTTAGAAACACGTTTCGGCGCTTTACCGCCACCAACCGAGCGGGAGAAAATATTAAATATATTAATATAGAAGCGCTGTCTTTTATTGAATATTCCTGTAAAAAAAATAACAGTATTTCCCTCACACTTAATTAGACTGAATTTAAGAAAAAAATTATCAACATCCTTATCTTAATAATAAGCACTTACACAAAATGTCATATTTTGGAAACACTGATTATAATATGTGGTTATTTTTGTGGTCACTTAGAAATGTTAAAAGTGTTTAATTTGATTAAAATAAGCTGCAGTCTCGCTGCTATCTTCGTGAACTCGGGCATTGTAAGGAATCGTCAGTGATATTCATTATCTCACACTTCGACACATTTAGTTTCAAACATGAAAACTGCTCAAATACATAAATAGCTTTATTATAAAGAAAGAGAAAAGTCCAGTCACAGTGATCCATTTTAAACCACAGGTATAAAGATCCTCATAAAAGACTGTAATAAACAGATTTTAATTGAGAATCTGACACCATCAAACAATCATTCTCTTTAACGATTGAGATATTTTGGAGATTTTTAGCAATCTTTGCTCTTAATGGGACAAAGTGAAGCAGAACTACAGAAAACAAGCGCGTGATCCTCAGAAACATGAGAAGATGCCTTCATTCCTGCTGGTCTGATGAGAAGACGATCCAGCAGCAGGTCTTCAGCCGCTTTCTGTGAGGATAAAACAGACAAGCCCTTCAGTGAATGACATGCTCTTCCAGTGTGACCGATGATCATCAGTTACTCGGATGTGTGTTTCTGACCTGTAACATCATCTGTGTTCATACTGCTGAGAGACACTCGCGCTAGAGACGCCAGACGACACATGAAAGCCTCCTCTTCATCCTGCACACACACACACACACACACACACACACACACACACACCTGAGCACTGCAGGATCTGCCAGCCGACCTGAAATGTACCTCTCTGTCACACCCGACAGACAGACAGACAGACTGACAGCAGACAGACACACACACAGACAGACAGACAGCAGACTGACAGACAGACAGACAGCAGACAGACAGACAACACAGAC
>NW_015552594.1:103233-103457 GCF_001515605.1 Sinocyclocheilus anshuiensis | reverse complement strand
GCAGACAGAACAGACAGACAGACAGGAGAACGTCACCAATCACAGACAGACAGACAGAACAGACAGACAGGAGAACAGACAGACAGACAGACAGACAGACAGAACAGACAGACAGACTGACAGACAGCAGACTGACAGAAAGACAGACAGACTGACAGACAGCAGACACAGACTGACAGACAGCAGACAGACAGCAGACTGACAGAAAGACAGACAGACAGCAG
>NW_015552594.1:101769-102004 GCF_001515605.1 Sinocyclocheilus anshuiensis | reverse complement strand
AGATAGATAGATGACAGACAGACAGACAGATGACAGACAGACAGACTGACAGACAGACAGACAGACAGATGACAGACAGCAGACTGACAGACAGACAGACAGCAGACACACTGACAGAGACAGACAGACAGCAGACTGACAGACAGACAGACAGCAGACTGACAGACAGACAGATGACAGACAGACAGACAGCAGACTGACAGACAGACAGCAGACACAGACTGACAGCACACAC
>NW_015552594.1:92904-101123 GCF_001515605.1 Sinocyclocheilus anshuiensis | reverse complement strand
ATTTTGCATTATTGACACTATTTTCCTAATTAATGCTGTTCAGTTGCTTTGACACAATCTGTATTGTTAAAAGCGCTATATAAATACAGGTGACTTGACTTGACTTGACAGACAGCAGACTGACAGACAGACAGCAGACAGACAGACAGACGGGCTTCAGCACATACTCTGATCTGTCTGTAGGTGTTTGTGTGCGTTGGACTGTGATGATCCATTTTAAACTCCGTCACACACGTCCTCTTCAGCTCAACAGTCCTAAACACACACGAGACACTGCGTTTTACAGCGTGTCTGCAGTCATTGTAATTAATGTCCAGAGTTACTCATTTACAGAACTACATGTGCATGTCGGGTTACTGTAGTTAAACTAACTAAAATCAAACAAAAATTTCCATTCCTTGAAATAAAAGGAACATTAACTGAAATATAATAAGGGTCCTAAAATAACACTGGCGCTTGTGTGTGTCTGTACCTGTGATGTAACTCAGCAGATGTGGGTTTTCTGGCCCAGTTGGTGAGTTGTGTCTGTAGAGCTCCAGTACAGACGGTCCTCTCTGTCTGTGGGTCTGTATCCTCCACACACACACACACACACACACACAGAGTGAATGAGTGTTTTCAGAGCTCCTGCTGCAGGAGAAACCTTCGCTCAAACTCGTCACGCAGCAGCACCTGGTTTCTGTTGAGGTTGTTTTCCTCCATCACAGTCTCCTTTGACTTTGAACTGAATTATAAAGATGTAATTAAAATTACTGCTTAAATTAAGAACAATGCTGAATTTCTTGTTTATTACTGTAAAGCAACAGTATCTGTATTAGGACTGGGCGATATAGCTAAAACACGTATCAACGATATAATGTTTCATATCGTTCGGTATTGATAATTATTGACATTTTTTATAACCTTTTTTAAAACAAAGAGCAATAGAAATAACTCAATTTATTGAGACAAACAGCAAATATTTTTTTGTTTTATCAAACACAAAATAAAAATTAAACAAATATCTAATTTCTAATGTTTTATCTGCAGATTAAATAGGTCTGAAGGAAACTTTTGGCTTGTCTCCCGAAGCCACAGGAGGGTGCCATGAGCAAAATAATGCAGCGCATTAAATTGCCAACGCAAAGGAAATAACTGTCTATAAAAAGAAAAACGTGCATTACATCTAAATTAACTCATATAAATCAAACCTAATTTCGTTAATCGCATAAACAATTATGAACAAAACTGCATCACGTATTTATGCATTGCTTAATACAAAGAGCCGAAGCACCATTCACACAGACTGCATTTAAAAACATGAGACGCAGTGAAAAGCAATAAACCTCCACAAATTTGTGACGTGTTTTCTAAAAAAAGCAGTCATATTTGTCCGTCTAGAAAATGCGCTGAATATGCGTTCTGTGTGAATGGCTTGGTTTGGGTTTTAACCCATTCAAGATCTTCTCCGCATTGACCTTCTATATTTCTCTAATATTTTGAATAAATAACGCAGCAACTGCATGTCTCGTGGGCTAGACTAACAAAACATTAAACTACAACGTCACTTACATCATCATCACCGCATCTCGCGCGCCACTGATGACGCACATCTAACATTCGATTGTACTATTTTTGCATTCAAATGCAAATGTTTATTTTAAATTCGACTAATATTCTTTTTTTTTTACTCACAATCTCCTCATCACAGGCAGCACAGCACTCAAGTTCGTGTTTGTGTGTGCAGTCTGCGTCACTCAGAGCACGTGCCTATATCGTGCACTATATCGAAAAAATGTGATATCGTTATCGAAGAGGGTGTACCGTCGATAAATATCGATACCATTTTATCGCCCAGGCCTAATCGGTGTTATATCAAGCGTTACAGGAATGAAGGTGACTCTGAGCTAAGCCTCCAGCAGCAGAAGAGACGGTCGGGACTCGTACCAGCGGCGCTGCTGTGTGGCGTGAGGCTCGTGTTCCGGATCCGAGAGTAATATTCCCGGACGAGAGACGAAACAGAAACACGTGTCACATAGACGCTTTCACACACGGCGTCGATCAGCCGCTCCTGCAGACAGAGAGAGACATGGACTCCTGATGAGGATTCATTATTATACATCGTTTCACGATGATCATCCTGTGTCACACCACACACCCGTTCTCGCTCACTACCTTCAGTCTGACATCATGATGATCATAAACGTGAGGTTTAAGCGCAGTTCACACAGTGAAGCTCATGATAATGATGCGCCGTGCCGTACCAACCTTTACCCATCTGTCTCTAGCAGAAGCTCCGCCCATCTGCAGGCACGCTGCGCGGGTGAGGGCGTGGCCAATCAGGAAGTGGGCGTGTCCCTGCAGCACATCAGCAGCAGCTTCCAGCTCCGACAGCTGCTCGTGCAGGAGATTCTGACCAATCACAGTCGCGTCAGACGAGACCGTTTCCATGGCAACACAAGAGTCCTGGAGGCAACGGAAAGTTGAAAGTCTGTGTGTGTGTGAGTGTGTATGTGTGTACGAGTGTAAGTTTCTGAGCGCAAGTGAGTATATTTGTGTGTGTAAATGTGAGCGTGTGTGTACCTGTGCATCCGTCAGCTGATTCAGTTTCATCTCTCTCACAGATCGCAGATAAAAACATCGAGCTGCTAAAATTCTCTGAAACTCCAGAATCAAAAGATGCTGCTGCTCTTCAATTAGAGCACAACTGCAACCAATCAAATCCATCAGTCAATCAATCCATAAATAACGAATGAACGGCTCAATCAGTGCATCATGGACTCACCTCATCTGCATATCTGAACACCTGGAAACCGTCGCCGTGACGACCTCGCGCTGCTGTTCTCCAAAGTGATCCAGACATGCGCGAGTCAAAGCCTCGTCCTCCATCCACACCTGCAGCATTCCACAATGCTCTTCAAAACACATCCCATAATGCTCGTCAGTATACTGCATGTGACTAGTGTAACGGCATCACCTGTCTGCGTCGCTGCAGCTGCTCTCGGAGCGTGCGCAGGTGTGTGTGGGCGTGTCTTTCCTCTCGCTGCATCTGATTGGCCACGTTGAGCTTCATGCTCTGCAGCACTGATTGGCCATGGTCTGTGGAGGGGGCGGAGCCTGCAGTGACGCTGCTCAGGATGAACTCTGAGCACAAATCAGCAACGCGTCTGCTGCACTTACTACACAAGCTCTGTGTGACAATAAACACACACACTACTGATACACACGTCACAGGGGTCACACACACACACACACACACACACACACACTGACCGTCCAGCATTCACACAGAGCGTCACTGATTCTTGTGTCCTGCTGCAGCTCAAAGTCTCGCCTCTGATGCCAGTGTCTCACCTGCAGCTCCGCAAACACCTGCCAGTGAGACAGACAGACAGTGAGACAGACAGATAGACAGTGAGACAGACGAACGGATGGATGGACAGACAGTGAGACAGACAGATAGACAGACAGACGAACGGACAGACAGACAGTCTTTCCAGCAGACGAGTCCATGCTGTTTCTCACCTTCATCATGAGACGAGCATCCGTCTGCGTGTCTGACACAGGACTCCACTCAGAGCTCTGAGCCTTCATCATCCTCCTCCTCTTCACACAGGCCTTCTGACAGCGATCCAGGGCGAGCTCTTCAGTCTGACAACTGATCTCTACACACACACACACACACACACACACACACACAGGGGTGAAATAAGAGGTTTCAGAGCACAGCGGTGATGTTGGTCATGTGTCGTTACCATCAGCGCTCTGCTCCAGTGCTTCATTAACTGCAGTCTCCACGTCACTGAGAGTCTGTTTCTCCAGCCGTCCATCATCTCTCAGCTCCTGCACTGATTGGCCAGTGACTTTCAGCATAAGCTCCGCCTCCCGTTTCAGGAGCGCAGTCTTCTCTCTCAGGCCATCGGACACTTCCTGCCAGCACTCAAACCGGTCCAACAGCATCTGTCAAACACCGGCGTTAGTCTGAGTTCAGCGGCGGCACGAGCGTGACAGTGGCGGCACGTGATCCTCACCTTCAGAACGGACGCCTGAACCTCAGCCACAATGTCCTCCATCGGTCGCAGGCACCCGATCACCCTACGCATCACTTCCTCTGAGACGTCACTGGAAAACGTGCGGTGAAGAGTCTGCCCGAGCTGCTCCAGCTGCTTCGCAAAACTCACAGCCTGAACACACAGTTGTGTATGTAAAGAGCGAGTCACAGACAGAGATGCTGCATATACAGTCTACAGGCACTGAGTGTGGCCCAATTCATGCACTAGTCTATGCCGTTTTAGTATAAATAGTGAACAGTGTTTTGGAAGGTTACCATCTGCAGTGAGCGCTCCAGCTGCTCCCGTCCTGTTTTCTCCACCTCCTCTATAGAGCACATGACCGTGTCAGTCTCCGCCCCCTCGTCCACAGACACGCCCCTCATCAGCAGCTCCACCTCCTGCAGGACATTGAACACGTTCAGTACAGCAAGTGTCATGTGAACATGATTTTGAGCTGAATCCGCATCACTCGTGAGCCCGCCGCTGGTCCGTTACGGTCATGTGTGTCTCACCTGCTGCTGCTGCTGGTGAATCACGTCTGCATGCTCTCTGTGGCCCAACAACACTCGCAGAACCTGCAGGAACATCTGCAGCAGATCCACAGAGAACAACAGTAATGAGTTAGATAATGAAACGAAACGAAAACACACTGACATTATAAAGGCACATACGGATCAACATAAAGTGGTCCAGCTGGGGCTCAACACTTCGCTGTGCAACTGGCTGTTGGACTTCCTGACTGGAAGACCTCAGGCAGTACGGGTCGGCAGCAACACATCCAGCACCATCACACTGAACACTGGGGCCCCCCAAGGATGTGTGCTAAGCCCCCTCCTCTTCACTCTGCTGACCCACGACTGCACACCGTCACACAACTCCAACCTCCTTATTAAGTTTGCGGATGACACGACTGTAGTGGGTCTCATTAGCAACAGAGATGAGACAAACTACAGGAGCGAGGTGAGCCGCCTGGCCGGGTGGTGCAGTGACAACAATCTCTCTCTGAATGTGGAGAAGACGAAGGAGATTGTTGTTGACTTCAGGAGAGTGCGCACTCAGCATGCTCCTCTGTCCATCAATGGTGTGACTGTGGAGAGGGTGAGCAGCACCAAGTTCCTGGGTGTGCACATCACAGAGGATCTCTCCTGGACTGACAACACCACAGCACTGGCCAGGAAAGCACAGCAGCGTCTCTGCTTCCTCCGCAAACTGAGAAGAGCCAGAGCCCCGGCCCCCATCATGTGCACCTTCTACAGAGGCACCATCGAGAGCATTCTGACGAGCTGCATCACTGTGTGGTATGGTGCCTGCAACGCGTTGACTTGACTTAACTAAAGCCCCTTCTATTGCCACTACAAAGGAAGCTCTAGTCTGGTTTTCATCTGACTAAAACTGCTAATACTGCTGCTTTTATGTGATAAACTGCTTCTGTTTTTCTGCATTTGTAAGTGAAAAACATCTGCTAAATGAATAAATGTCACCTAATGTCATTCTCTGGTGAATTCTCATCATTCGTCACGAATCTTCACCAGTATATTATGTACGGACAGCTGTGTCGATGTGTGTCGTACCCTGTACTTCTGCTGCTGTAGTTGTGACGTGTGCAGCTGTAGTTCCTGTAGAGTCAAACACAGCAAACTCACCCTGCAAAAACACACAAATATCAGCACTGGGAATAAATCTCCATGGCTGGTTATCTGGATATTCACATCTGCTCTGTACAGTGTTCAGTAGGGCTGTGCAATTAATCGCATGCGCATCTCATCAGTAAACTACACAGAGCCGTAGTTCACTGAGCGTTTATAATCGAATGCGATTCATCTGCGATTATGAACTAATTTTCAGTGAACTACGGCTCTGTGTAGTGAATGCCGCTCCATCTGAAAGCAGGTGATGGAGATTTACTACTAATCACGGGACCGGCTTTACTGACGAGATGCGCTTGACAATCACATGCGATTAATTGCACAGCCCTAGTGTTTAGGGGAATCTCTTTTTCACTATTTCTACTAAATCTCTCAGTGTTTCAGCTTGTACGACTGGAAGATGTTCGAACCGCTTGTTGTACTCCTCATTTGTAACACCGTGTCCTAACCACAAGGCTATGCACATAAAATAGAAACCGCTTCTAGAGTTCGCTGTAGCGGCTGATTAAGACAAAAACTCAGATTAACATGGAAAAGATACGCTTTTACAGCGTGTCGCTGCGGTGTGTGTAGTTAGGACACAGTGTAAGTCGCTTTTCACAGTAAGAGCACATGCATGTTTCTTCCCGTGTACTTTTCATCTGGAGCCAATCAAATGTTCTGTGTGAGTGCGTGTGTGAGTGTGTGTGTGTGAGTGAGAGTGAGTGCGTGTGTGTGTGAGTGAGTGCGTGTGAGTGAGTGCGTGTGTGTGTGTGTGTGTGTGTGTGAGTGAGTGCGTGTGAATGTGAGTGCGTGTGTGTGTGTGTGTGTGTGTGTGTGTGTGCATGAGTTTGTCTGACCGTGAGTGACACAGGGTTTGTGGGTAGTGCCGGACTCTCCTGAACACGTGACTAGTGTGTGTTTTAGACGAGGGGCCGCAGGGGACGAACTGACTACTTTCATCATCATCGTCCCTCTTTTGGCTCAGCCAATCATCACCCAGCGAGGAGGCGGAGTCCTGGCTGGGCGGGGCCTGGCGCTTGGGCGGCTCGTGCAGGGAAGGGTTGGAGGCTCCGTCTGCTAGCGGCTAAACATTCATCAAACACACACATTAATAACGAGTCAGCACTGAAGCTCTGACTGACTGGAGATCAGGACTCACTCTGTATCTCTGGTTGATGGGATACACCACCCTCGCCTTCAGCGCAAACGCCGCCACGTCGCTGTTCACCGCCGACTGACGCCGCTCCTGAGAGAAGACGAATAAAAGATATCAATAAAAGTACTCGCGAACATCACTCAGGGAAGCTTCATTTTGTCAAGCGGACGAAGAAAGTTTGTGCTAGAAACTCGTGCTGGAGCTGGTGTGAGATAAACTCTGCAGGACCTCCAGGAGCAGGTCTGGACGCCCCTGATATAAACTATACCATAGTTTGGGTTCCTTGCCACTGTCGTCTTTGACTTTCTCAGTGAAGATTTAAAAGACAATTAATATTCAATTATAATGACACTGTTTATATTACTGTGAAGCTGCTTTGAAACAAGCTGTATTGTATGAAGCACTATAGAAATAAAGAAGATTTGACTGTATTTAGTACTTGGCAAAGTTCAAGGACGAGGTGAGAGTCTGGTGAGATAAGCAAGTTTTACTAATTAATTCACCAATTCTATCACTTTTAAAAAGTAATATGACACATTATTGATATCCTGGTAACCAAAGTTAACTAGTTATTGACTTTGTATGGACAGTAGGTATGTGACGTGTGCGTTTTCTCCACCATCTCTCGTCTCTCTCTGGCAAACGCACACAGTGAACGAGTGAAGAGGCACATTTATCATGTTTTCTATATCATGTAGGGTTGGAGTTTGTGGTACGTACGGCTCCTGCAGCAGGTTCTGACTCCTCTTGTGTTCTCCTGCTGTCACAGTCACTCTCCTCCTCACACTCCTCTAGACGCCTCCGCAGACCTTCACACACCTTCAACACAACACAACACTCTCAGCATCACCAACTAACAGTCCATATACCGGAGTAGACTACAAAATTATGTTGGCATTAGTGGAAGTGCATTGACATGGTTCAAATCGTACTTATCTGACCATAAATAATTCGTAGCAGTGAATGAAGAGGTATCATATCGATCACAAGAGCAGTATGGAGTACCTCAAGGCTCAGTACTAGGGCCGTTACTCTTCACGCTTTACATGTTACCCTTGGGAGATATCATCAGGAAACACGGTGTTAGCTTTCACTGTTATGCTGATGATACTCAGCTCTATATTTCTCACGGCCCGGCGAAACATACCAATTTGCAAAACTAACGGAATGCACAGTCGATATAAAAAAACTGGATGACGAGTCATTTCTTACTGCTAAATTCTGAAAAAAAAGAAAAAAGAAAACAAGAGGTGTTAATTATCGGACCTAAAACCTCTGCGTGTAATAACCTAGAACACTGTCTAACACTTGATGGCTGCTCTGTCAGTTCTTCGTCATCAGTTAGGAACCTAGGTGTGCTATTTGATAACAATCTTTCCTTAGAAAGCCACGTTTCTAGCATTT
>NW_015552594.1:87050-92338 GCF_001515605.1 Sinocyclocheilus anshuiensis | reverse complement strand
TATCTAAATTACGACCTATGCTCTCAATGTCAAATGCAGAAACGTTAATTCATGCGTTCATGACCTCAAGGTTAGATTATTGTAATGCTTTATTGGGTGGTTGTTCTGCACGCTTAATAAACAAACTCCAGCTGGTCCAAAATGCAGCAGCTAGAGTTCTTACTAGAACCAGGAAGTATGACCATATTAGCCCGGTTCTGTCAACACTGCACTGGCTCCCTATTAAACATCATATAGATTTTAAAATCTTGCTTATTACTTATAAAGCCCTGAATGGTTTAGCACCTCAGTATTTAGAAGAATGGCATCTACGCTAATAATAGTCTGTTTCTCTCTTATTCCGAGGTCACCGTAGCCACCAGATCCAGTCTGTATCCAGATCAGATGGTGGATCAGCAGCTAGAAAGGACCTCTACAGCCCTGAATGTCAGCAGAGACCAGGACAACTAGATGAGCCCCAGAGACAGATCCCCAGTGAAGACCTCATCACCTCGACACCACCGGGACAAGACCACAGGAACCAGTTGAGTCCTCTGCACAATCTGACTCTGCTGCAGCCTGGAATTAAACCACATCATGCTGGTTTGGTCTGGCCAGAGGAGAACTGGCCCCCCGACTGAGTCTGGTTTCTCCCAAGGTTTTTTTCTCCATTCTGTCACCGAAGGAGTTTTGGTTCCTCTGGCTTGTTTAGTTGGGGACGCTTGACTGATTGCACAGACACTATTGAAGAGAGCTGAACTGGATGATGACATCACTGAATCATCAATGCACTGACTTTAGCTGAAAAATTACTGTTATTGTCTTCTTGCATTATTGACAAACTATTTTCCTGTTTGATTCTGTAAAGCTGCTTTGACAAAACAAGCATTGTATAAAGCGCTATACAAATAAAGGTGACTTGACTGATGACAATGAGCTCAGCCTGACAGAACTTCCCTTTGGTGATGTCCTCAGAGTTACAAATGACTAAGAATTAAAACCAATAATGTTTAAGTTTATTTTAAGGTTTATTTTAGTCTGTAGTCACAATAGTTTATTTCTATAAAAACAATAGAGGTCTGTCATAAGTGCTCGTTTACACAACATGCAGTGCTGAAAACATTAGTATGAAAGATGCGCTGTACAACGCGACTAACCGAACAATGACCATTATTAACTCTTTTATTAACGGCTCTCACCGGTGCAGCGATGCTGAACAGCCGTTTCCGGTGACACGCGTAGAGCAGCGCGGCTGCGAGGAGCGCGAGACTCGCACCGGACACCGCGGCGCCCGTTACCGGACCCCACATCGCGTCCCGGGGCTCTGACGGCTCAATCAGCACATTTACCGAGCACGAGTCCGATGAGGCGTTAAAGCGCATCTCAAACGCGCGCACAGCCTGCTTTAACGAGCGCGATTCAGGCGCATTCTCCTACTGTCCGCTGTACTGTTACTGCTGTTTGGCAGGGTTTGCAGCCAATCGCAGCGCGGCATCGCCTGAGGAATGTTGTTCATTGAGCCAATCAGAGGCGCGCGGGGGCGGGGTTTCCCGGAGTTTCCAAACTTCGGAAAAGTTGTGTAAAACGGAACTGGTGAGGTGTTTACTCACACATCTGCCGCTGCTGGTGACATGAACACAACACGAATTTGACTCAAGTTAAAAAAGTGAAAAAGCATAATAGGACCCCTTTAAGCAATCGTTAAACATTCATTTTTAAATTTTTAAATTTTTAAACTCTTTAGTTTTAAAAGTTTGCTTAAATGGGTTGTTGACATGAGATTGCATTTTCAGTGTCACACAATATAAAAAATGTTAATAATTAATATTGTCATCATTTAAAATTTCTTTGTCTTACATGGACCCATTGTTATAAAAACTGCTTTGTTATTAGATTTATTTCTTTACATTTTTTAGCTAAATCTAAAAATTGTCCTATGGTGTGACTGTCTCAAGGATGTTCAATAAATTACAACTTTTATAAATTAAAAAAACAATTACCTCAGGCATAATTTTACAAGTGTCTATTTTAGTAATTGGCAATCATTTTTTCATCCATATATGTCTAAAAGCATATGAACTTGATACATGATACATTATGTCACTGAAAACGATGTCCTCCGGCGTGACATCATATCCTGTTTTTAAACTCCACACAACTTTAATTAGTTGAAGGACCAGGAATAGTGTTTTACAAAAAAACGTTTTTTACTGGATATTTGTCAACTACCCAAATATATTTTCCTATCTATTTCTTGAAAGATAAATATATTGAGTAAAACAAAAATCTGCTTAGGGCCCCGAAAACACTAGGGCCGGCCCTGATCAGGAGAGCAAAGATTTGGAGAAATCACAGCGCAAAAAAGGTTTCTTATTTCATGTTCTTTTTAAGCTGATTTGTGTGCATCAGCAATAGCACAGTTGCTAGCTGCAGGTGTTAGTCAGACTACTGTTGATACTCTTGTCTTGCTGAAAGGGAAGATTATCAAACTGTGCTCTGTGACGATGAGCCAAATGTAACTTCCACTTAGGACACTGTGAAGCTCTACAATCAGACCCAGCACTACATCATGTTTGTTAAACACTCTGCAGTACTTTAATATATCAGACAACTTTTCTGTAGACATAATGCATGATATTTTAGAGGGGGTTGCTCAGTTTGAATTAAAACTGGTTTTAAAATATGTTCAAGCTCATTTTCTGACAGCGAAAGAGTTGGATGGCAGATTAAATTCATTTAATTATGGGTGCATGGGTACACTACAAAATTCTAATTTCCTACTTAAATATTATCATAAATTCAGTTAGGGTGAAGAAAAGCTTTCGGCTTCTCTCCTGAGGCCACAAGAGGGCGCATCGAGCAAACTATTACTAATGCACGATTCTTCAAAGCGTAATAAAATAACACAAAAAGTGCATAATGTTTAAAATAATGTTTATAAACGATATATAATTAATAAAGTTGCTTAAACAATTAGAAAAAAAACAGCACCATGCATGTATGTATAGTTTAATACAAAGGACCGAAAACCAATCACAAAGAGTACTTTCTTCATTTAAAAACATGAGATACAGTGGGATGCGGAAAACCGCCATAACGTCTCCAGACATGTTTTTTAAAAGTTGAACTTGGATTAATTTTCCATGGCTTTATAAACATGCGGCGCTCTTGTGCGAGACGCGAGTGCAACGCTGATAGATGTCCCTCTAGAAAATCAGATAAATATGCGTTCTGTGTGAACGGCTTGGTTTCAGTTTAAACAACATCTTCTCCACACTGATGCTCTCGTTTTCCGCTATATATGAATGAACAACGTAGCAGCGCCGCATCTAGTGTCTTCAACAGGATAGACTAACAAAAGCATTCAAATCCAATCATCGTCATCACATCTCGTGCACCGCTGATAAGCTGCCTGACGTTTTTGCATTCAAATGTTGATTTTTTTTTTTTTAATTTGATGAATATTCGAAATTCGAATTTTTTTTGACCGCACTAATGACGAGAGCAATGATTTGGGCATCAATGCAATACAGTGTTGGTGTCTACTCCGAAATGTGCTGCTAATATTTGGCGACATTGTGCCCCAAGACGATAAATACTGGCAATTACTACTGCTTTTACTACAAATACTGAACGTTGTATTTTCTCCCATTTGAACACTTAACTACTGAGCATCACAGGCTGTTCAAGTGCTTATTTCCAGGAAAGAATCTGCTGCCTAAACATCATTTAATGTGTCACTACCCTCGTGTATATGAAATATTGGGCCTGTTGTTCACATGTGGTCAATGCGATACGAGTCCAAACACAGTTTCTTCAAGACTCAACCAAAATGTTTCAAGAACATAACTCGGATGCTTGCCAGAAAACATCAGAGTTTCATCGCCTATAACTAGGAAGCCTTTAGCTATGACAGATCTGTACTTGGACCAGGAAAGAAGGTCTGTGTCAGTGACTTGAATGAAAGTGTTCAGATTGCATCATTCCTCCAGAAACAAATGTTCTCTCAGTGAAACGGGTGAAGTATAATGGAACTGAATATCGTTCTACCTTCATTATTTGTGGTCAGGTAGACCTTGATTTGCCAGTGTGTTATAAAATCAAGGATATTATTGTCAGAAATGAATGTGTGTTACTGGTTACATCGCAGCACAAAACTGTTTGTTTGGATGAACATTGCCTACAGAATTGATCACAGACCCAGCGCATCTCTGAAAGGGTTTACTGTCAGTGAACTCGCTTATTACAAACCTTCTGACGTGCAGATGTCCTATGGGTCTGATCATTTAGCTGTCACTTGTTCATGTCTCTGTGACGTTAATGAGTTTGTTTTATCCATTCTGTATTTCTGAACTGTTGACTTGTTTTAAAGTAGCCACTTTGCCCAGTTTTTAAATAAAACTGAGTTATTATATCTGTCTGAAGACTCTTAATAATCTGATAATGTACATTGACACCATAGAACAATGTCAAAATAAATGTTGCACTAAAAGGAATACTTTCTTGATGACACGTTTAGAGTAATCCACAGGAATAACAAACGGTGTTAAATGACCCCAGTGTAACACTTTGATGATAATAGTAAGTGTAACAATCTGTCTCACTATAAGCTGCTATTTTAACACTGTAAATTCTCTAAATACTTTATCAAAACTCCATTGAAGATATCTGTAATGACGTCATAGATATCTTCAATAGGGCGTCACACATACGCAAAGGTAATTAGAGATATCTCTAATTCAGTTTCGACTAGTCACAATTATATATTTGTTTATATATTTATTAATGATTTCTTTATTTAGTGGAGGAAACGAGCTTCCATAGGAAATAGCACACAAGGTGGGAGTATTGCATTTTATTATAGCAAGAGATCCATGATGATGATATTCTGCTGTGTTCAGTGATGAGCGCCAATGTATTCTTTTAACATTATATCAAATGTTGCAACAGCTGACATGAGGCCTGTACAAATCCTTAGCTACTGATTTTACATGTGTTCGTTTGTAAATAAAGTCTAACACAATCTAATCCACAGCACACACGTCTCAACATTACGATATAGAATAGGACAAAAGCCTGTCTGAGTCCTCTCTGTGTAGTCTACCACTTTTACACATGCTCCAGCTACATTTTTATTTCCATAGTTTTGAATTACTTCTGTATAAAACAGTTTAAAATGACCCAAAGACGCAGGACCTTTATTATACAACTCTTAGACAAAATGGCGGATGACAACAGTTTCCAAGCTAGGATTGGTTAATAAAATGTTTAAGGTGGGGCTTAACAAAGGTGTATTTGCATGCACATTT
>NW_015552594.1:70307-72524 GCF_001515605.1 Sinocyclocheilus anshuiensis | reverse complement strand
TGACGTTTGCACTGACGGCTTGGGCCCGCCATCGCTGCTTGCCGCTATATTTGTTATTTGAAAGCTCTCGTCTGGCTCTTGAAATTGTATTGAAAACTCTGTCAAATATCGCTGACGGAGGTTCTTGCTCTGATGACATGGTAAGCTGTCTTGTTGGCTGAGAGAAAACTGAGAGAAACATTACATGCGTTATAAAATCTACTTAACAAAATAACAGTATAGGACAAAAAATTATTAAAACTTGCCATCATGTATTTCAGTCTGACAACAGATATTATCCTAGGCAGTCCGTTAAATAAAGTAATAAAACTATTCACGTATGCAGGATAGTTTTGTTTTGTGTACTAATGCAATACACCAAAAGATGCAGAAACCTGTTCACAGAACAATTAAAGAAAAGAAAAAAATTTAAAAATCACATAGATTTGTTGGATAGACACAAGCAGAATTTTATAAAACTAAAGAGTTGTTATAGGTTTCATGAATTATTCTTTAACAAAATTTAGGCTGGACTAAATGACTATAGGTTAGTCTCCCTGAAATGAGTTTTCATAAATACCTATGGAAACAATCACTGATTCCTGGTGTTAACAAATTAACTATAAATGACAGGTAATTGAGCCCTTAACTAATTTTTTTACTCCGTATTGTTTGGTTAAAGGGATCTTGCTGATTTAAAGAACAGTTGATCTTTAGGAATGCCAGGATCTTTTCTGTGGTTTATCTGCTCGCAACAATGCCACAATTTCATAACTAAAGAGAAGTAAAAATCATATACATAACCGTGAAAGCAAACAGGGCGATGCAGCCAGACAGGATAGCGTTTTTAAAAAGAGAATTTATTCATCATAAATACATAAAATATCCAATTTACATTTCTACTTGCACTCAGAACCTTTAAAGACATTTCCAATTACTTTTAATGGCTTAATTAAAAGAACGGAAGCCTAACAACTGTATTAACGACAATTTTTCATGCAATGTACATGAAAAATTATGGATGAACATTAATTCATAACCTACGATTACATTAGAAAACCAGTCACTTCCTGATATATTAATTTGATTTTATAAGTTATATAACTGACAAACTTAAAAAAATGTTTGTAAATTACTTTGGGCTAGGATAATGAGTTAATCCACCTGCAAAACAAAAAGCTAGTCGTCAGACTTCTTTGGCGCGCTCCTGAAGACCGGTGTGTTTTGAAATGACATATGCCTATTGGTTGGCAAGAAAGAAAAGGCGGGGATTAGCAAAGATTTGAATACACTATTAAGATATCTTCTTCTTCTTTTTTTTTTTGACTAGGCAGAATGTTTATTCAAGATATCGCTATTGAGATTTGTCCTAGTCACAAAGCTAAATGCAGATATCTCCAAAGAAAGATCTTCCTAGTCAAAAATCATATCCATAATTAAATTGCAGATATCTTTAAAAGAATTCCAATTCAAGATATCTACAACTGTAATCTGACTAGTAATAAATTACTTTCATATATCTACAAATGTATTTTGGATATCTTTAAGAAATCATGAATTAAAGATATCTGCAATATAATTATGACTAGTCAAACACCAGTTAGAGATATCTTGAATTATAATTTTGACTAGTGTTAATTCAGTTAGAGATATCTCTAATTTAATTATGACTAGTAGAATTGTAATTTTAGATATCTCTAATTAGAATTATGCCTAGTACAAAATCAATTATAGATATCTTTAATTACAATTTCTACTAGTCAAAACCCATTTGAAGATATCCGAAAATATTTTCCAATGGAAGTCAATGGAAGATTATGACTAGTCATAATCGCATTGTAGATATCTTAATTCCAATTACGACGAGTCAAAATCGCAGAATAGATATCTGGAATTGGAATTTTGACTAGTCAAAACTAAATTATGACTAGTACAGCAAGGAGTATTTAATGCTAAAACGTAAGACAAATTATAAATGAAAAGGTGTCCTTTTATTATTTCTCAGACAAAATGCTGCACATTTATTTGTGAAATTAAAATATAAATAACAAAACTAAATTGAAATAAAAATAAATAAAACTTAAATCCCAAATCAAATAAATAAATATTACAAATAAATTAAATCTCTTTATATAAACAAACTAAGGCTTTGTCTGTGCTCTTTCCATTTAAAATTACAGTCAACCACTGCATTTTAATCATGATCCAAACAAAGATGCTGCATACATGCAGCATGAG
>NW_015552594.1:69783-70212 GCF_001515605.1 Sinocyclocheilus anshuiensis | reverse complement strand
CACTTGCATATTACTGCTCTTTTGTTGGTTTTGATTGCTTCTATTGTCCTCATTTGTAAGTCGCTTTGGACAAAAGCTTCTGCTAAATAACAAAATTTAAATATAATGTAAATGTAAATAACAAAACTACATTGAAATTTTAAAACAAGCCCCAAATCAAATAAATAAGTAGCTCAAATAAAATAAATCTCTTTATATAAACAAACTAAGGCTTTGTCTGTGCTCTTTCCATTTAAAATTACAGTCAACCACTGCATTTTAAGCACGATCCAAACAAAGATGAGCAGTTTTTAATCTAAATTAGATTGTATAATTTGGAAAATTGAAGCAAAAACAGAATGTTCTGACTAGCTTTGTGAAATTATACTACATGCCTGAACGAAGCAAACAGCAGAAGCTCTGAATGAGACGCAGATTCACTCTCTGACA
>NW_015552594.1:62749-64282 GCF_001515605.1 Sinocyclocheilus anshuiensis | reverse complement strand
AAGCAAACAGCAGAAGCTCTGAATGAGACGCAGATTCACTCTCTGACAGCAGGAGGCGCTCATGGAACAGCAGATACAGCGTTTCCATGGTTACCGCTGTAAACACAGCCGCAAGGCGCTACTTTGATGCTTTATACAGAGACCAGATGAAAAGAAATGACCATCTAAACTTTATGAAGACAGTCAGTTCCCCTCAGAGATACATTCATATAATCGAATTGTATCAGTTATATGAATTGTATCGCGATTCGTTTAACATCTCAAACGACTTTAAACACACATTACATATTTTCACATATTAAATCACATTTGAATTGATTTTTAACTGGCTCGGAGTGCATCATTACATCCCTAGTAAAATGACATACAATGCAATGTTAAACCATTTGGTTTTTCAGCATCTATGTTAAGGTGACTAACAGTTAACTAGTTGGTACTAGGTGTAGCGTTTCTACTGCAACAATTAGAGTTGGAGAGTGTTGTGTGTCTCAGTATAAAGCAGGTGGATGGCGTGACTCAGCACAGGTTGACGAGGAGCAGGTGTTCGAGGTGTTGTATGACCTCCAGCTCTCAGGACATTTCTGACTTCATCTCTTTCAATGCACTTCTGCTTGTTTATTTCATGGCGTACATCTTCCTGGAGTCTCTCTTCTGCACGATACACACCTGCAGACCATCGTTAATCTGATTAATCACAACAGCCAGAGACAGGCTTCTGTCAGTCATACATCACTAAACACACACATATATGATGTGTTTAACATGCGTGACACACAAACACTGGCGGCTTGTGTTTGTTAGTAGAAATTAATTCAAACATGCAGAAATATGAGGTACTGACATGAGCTTCTCAGAGAGCACAGGTACGTCTGCGAGATGTCTGTTAAAGATCTCTTCATCTGGAAAGCATCTGCTGTGTGCAAACATCTGATAAACGTCTCTGAGATGTCAGTTTTACATTCATTCTAAATCATAAACATCTTAAAGACGTCTTCTAAACGTCTATTTGACATCTGAGAGGAAACATCCGTATTGCAGATGAGCAAACACTCTAAAAAATACGTCTTGCAGATGTAATGCAGACGTCAAATAGAGTCTCTGTGATGGAGGTGTGCAATCAGGGTTTATTTTCTGCCACTAAAAATATCACAACATAATACACCAGCCTTCAGCTTTCCAGACACAGAAAGAGAAGAGAGCGCTAATGCATTACAGCCTCCAGCAGAAACAACTCCATCAGAAACAGACGAGAGACGGAGCTCAGTTCACTCAGATACTGGAAAACACTGCAGGCACAAACTCACACACAATATATTAAAACCTTAAAATATGTGTGTTTATGCAACTCTTACCTTTCCAAAGCTTCCCTTCCCAATGACTCTGAGAATCTGAAAGTGGTCAAAGGAAACTAAAAGAGAAAACAGGAAACACACACTCACACTCACACTCACACACACTCACACTCACACACACACACTCACACACACACACTCACACTCACACACACACACTCACACACACTCTCACACACAC
>NW_015552594.1:61711-62500 GCF_001515605.1 Sinocyclocheilus anshuiensis | reverse complement strand
TCTGATTAATCACAACAGCCAGAGACAGGCTTCTGTCAGTCATACATCACTAAACACACACATATATGATGTGTTTAACATGCGTGACACACAAACACTGGCGGCTTGTGTTTGTTAGTAGAAATTAATTCAAACATGCAGAAATATGAGGTACTGACATGAGCTTCTCAGAGAGCACAGGTACGTCTGCGAGATGTCTGTTAAAGATCTCTTCATCTGGAAAGCATCTGCTGTGTGCAAACATCTGATAAACGTCTCTGAGATGTCAGTTTTACATTCATTCTAAATCATAAACATCTTAAAGACGTCTTCTAAACGTCTATTTGACATCTGAGAGGAAACATCCGTATTGCAGATGAGCAAACACTCTAAAAAATACGTCTTGCAGATGTAATGCAGACGTCAAATAGAGTCTCTGTGATGGAGGTGTGCAATCAGGGTTTATTTTCTGCCACTAAAAATATCACAACATAATACACCAGCCTTCAGCTTTCCAGACACAGAAAGAGAAGAGAGCGCTAATGCATTACAGCCTCCAGCAGAAACAACTCCATCAGAAACAGACGAGAGACGGAGCTCAGTTCACTCAGATACTGGAAAACACTGCAGGCACAAACTCACACACAATATATTAAAACCTTAAAATATGTGTGTTTATGCAACTCTTACCTTTCCAAAGCTTCCCTTCCCAATGACTCTGAGAATCTGAAAGTGGTCAAAGGAAACTAAAAGAGAAAACAGGAAACACACACTCACACTCACACTCACACACACTCACACTCACACACA
>NW_015552594.1:53092-61318 GCF_001515605.1 Sinocyclocheilus anshuiensis | reverse complement strand
CACACACACACACACACACACACACACACACACACACACACACACACACACACACACACACTCACACTCACACTCACTCACACTCTCGCTCGCTCGCACACACACTCGCTCGCTCTCACACACACACTCAACCCGATATTACTGATATTTCAGAATGATTATACCATTGTGCTTTTTGTGTCATAATCAGTGTGATTTCACATGAATGCAGCTCTAGGTTAACAGATGAGAAAGAGAAACGACATGTAAAATCCACGAGATCTCTAGAATGAACTTGGATGCAAGAGACATGTTTGCAGTGTAACGGCGCCCTCTGGCTGAGTTCAGACTGATTCTGAGATTAATGCCAGTTTGATCAAAAGACTGTTTATTCCTCAGACATCAAGAGATATGGCTCTGGCATTTCTGAAAAACTAAGGCGCTGAACATTGCGCTGAAGGACTTAGAGTGCACGATGATGACACACTTGATAGAAATAAAGTGATGTTTCTGTGACCAGAGAGAACATGCACATTCCTATTAATTGAAGATAGCCTAATTAATATTGATTTCACTCTTGCGGTTTCGTGATGACTGAGAAAGAGATCTTTTAGGGTTGTCTTGAAATTTATGAGCAATCTAAATACGGATTATGATGAAGATTAAAAAGAGGTTTTAAACGAGTGATAAATTCTACACATTCTTAAACTAAAAGTTTTAAAATCGTTCTAACTTTAAATAAATCCCATTGACAGAGAGGAAGGACTGGAATATTTTAGAGCGGTGTAATCCGATGAACGGTTGGCAGCCAATCAGAAGCGCGCATTAGAACACACGGGCGGTTATCAACAGTTTCATGTTCGAACTCATTCTAAAGCGTTTGTGACACGAGTCTAATTAACTACTGATTTAGCAGAAAACTTCGCCACATAAACCATCGGGGCTGAACAATTCCGCATCATCAAACACAGGCAGAAATCATGCAGTGGTTTGCTAAATGAAGCACACTTTTAAAACAAGCCAGAAAATGCTTTAGCAGCAGATCTCGGGCTCTTTCGCGTGTCTGTATGATTTCATGCTCCTGTCGGAAAACATATTGGTTACATATTACACATTTGATTTAGCATCTTTTCTCCTTGGTGTGTCTTTTATCATTTCCCCCTAGTTTTTCTTATTTTGAAGAGCCATATGTTGTTTTATATTTAGATTCAGCTTCTAATAACTGGAGGCATTACTGCTATGAGATGTTTTCGATGCCGCAGTTTCTCGATGGACACTTCTTCCAGACTGTTTTTTCCACTGTGTGTCATTTCAATTAAAAGAAAATATTTTTGCAATTAGTTGGCGTAATATATTACAGGCAAATGGACTATTAATATTGGGTAGGTCTTCAAATAATCGTTTTTTAACAGATAGTGTATTATAAACGTTTTCAGAAATGCTCAAATTCGGAGTAAACAGGACGGAAAGAAAATATTATTGCTTTTAAATGGAAATGTCAATAGAATCAAACAAAACAAGCACCGTTACCGACACATGTATTATGACGTATTTTTGAGATATCATGCAAAACACTGTCCGGAACGTTAAAAATGACAGAAGAACAACCATACCATAAAATATATAATCTGTAAGGTTAAACATTTGCACCGATCGCATTTTCGTGTTTAATTTATTTCAAGAGAATGTAAATGTCAATAACGTCAACTGTGAATAATTTAGTGATTGTGATCATTTATTATTTGAAAGTTTAATTCACGGTTTTATTAATTTTAATGTTTAACCCTACAGTGACAGTTATGCACAGTGAATGCTTGTCTTGATTGCTCTCGATGCTGTAAACATGAGCTGTAACCTCTGCTCTGTAATGTGCTGCAGGGCTCCAAACTCAGTGTGTTCCTTCAATAAGAGGATTCAGTCAAATCATTCAGGGTAATTTCAGGTCTAAGTCCAATCTTTAGTTTCGCTCGCTTGTTTGATCTGCGCACAAGACACGGTTTAGTAGATGCTGGTCTCCTCGAGGTCCGGTGAGAGAGCATGTAAGTGGGTTATTTCAGAGCAATAAGCAACAGCTGTGGAAATACACTCCGGCCAGATGATAGATGACAGGTTAAACGCACTTTCACCACCACACTCAAAGACTGCCTGTTCTTTTCCAGTTACAGTTTACTGGGATTTATTTCTGTAAGAAATTATGTACCATTACCATGTGTGCTGAGCAAGAAACCTTTGATGTTAATCTGGCTCCACAAATTAAAATATAGTTTAAATATGTGTAGAACTATTGAGTGGTTTTAAATTTCATTGACATATGCCAGCCTCATAAAGCAAACAAAAATATGATCGACTCTTTAATCTGCTTTGCATGGGGTTAGAAATTGTGTTTTGTTGTTTGTATTAGGCAGGGTGTTTTTATGGAGAACATTTACAATGAGAAACTTTTTTATTTGGTTTTTGGTATTAAGTGCCTGGATTGAAATCAGCTATCAAATAGGAAATATTTTAGTTTCAGACATGTTTTTAAATGCTTAGAATCCCTCTCACAACCTAGACCACGTTTCTGCGAAACAAAGGAGAAAGCAAAGAATAGACCATTTGTCATTAATTTATTTAACAAATATATTCATCATATAAATGGTATTTTTGTCCAAATGTACAATATTTTACATTTCAGAGCCCTATCAAAGGGAATCATTTAAACAACAGTCTGTGTTTATTTTTGCTATCGTTTAAAACACTGACGCGAGTTTGAATCATAAACGCATCGCTACGAATGCAAGTGTGAGATACAGACTGTTTTCACCTGACCTACCTTTGACCAAATCTGTGTTCATAACTCTCTGTGACAGTACAGGCTGTGTGCAATACCACCATTAGAGTAAAGCATGTCCACTTTTGTCGGAACAGAGTCGCTGAAGATGCATTTGTAGTAAAACTGTAGCTGTACAAATGGTAAACAAACCCCCACAAAAAAAAACATGGTTACTGCACTTTTACTAT
The DNA here is from genome assembly GCF_001515605.1 of Sinocyclocheilus anshuiensis. NCBI lineage: Eukaryota > Metazoa > Chordata > Actinopteri > Cypriniformes > Cyprinidae > Sinocyclocheilus > Sinocyclocheilus anshuiensis. The sequence continues at coordinate 58,339 of NW_015552594.1, read as the reverse complement.
AATAAAACTATGGTTAATTTTCGTAAGGTGTGCACGTTGTTGCAGATATGAATCTGAGCTCGTATGTACCTGTTGAAAGCATGCAACAGTTTATTACACTTCAGCTCTGCTTTGGCCACTGTACACATGACTGTAACTCACGGGGAGAGAGGTGATGAAGCCATGTGGTCTCCTGCAGTTTCAGAAGGTCAACAGAAAACGCCAAACGAGCACCGGTCCGGTCCGGGGTGAGAGCACGCGGCGTCCCCGCGGAACAGCTGTTCGGTCTCCGGTCTGCCATCAGTGCTTCAACGCTGAACGGGAGGATCTTCGGTCTCTCTGCGTCCTCCTCCAAACCGATGCTCGTCTGCATCTCTCCGTTTTCTCCTGAAATCACACGGGAATGATCTGCAGTCATGCTGATACCTGGGCCATGCAGTAGTTTCGAATGCTTAGAACATGCTGAAGTACTGTAAGCTAATAACACCAGCGTCATCCAATCAGAACAGAGCGGGGCGGGGCTTAAGTTTCTCCTGAGGTTCGACTGTCGGGTCTGTTGTTGTTGTGTTTGTGTTTGTGTTTGCGGATCTGTGTTGAGTATTGTTGCAAACACAGAGCAAAATAAAGGACGATACTGTGTTTTGTATGCCTTTGAAGAGTTACCAAATTAAAGATAACTGCAGTGACAATTATTGTTTGACTATTATCCCTGATAGCACACCTCCATCACAGACTCTATTTGACATCTATATTTACATCTGCAAGAGGTATTTTTTTAGAGTGTTTGCTCATCTGCAATACGGACGTTTCCTATCAGATGTCAAATAGACGTTTAGAAGACGTCTTTAAGATGTTTATGATTTAACTGACATCTCTGAGACGTTTATCAAATGTTTGTCAGCAGATGCTTTCCAGATGAAGCAGCCAGACGTACCTGTGCTATCTGGGATTATACAATATTTCATTAATTTGCTGCTTGCCTAATTTTTTCCCTTTCATGTCAAAAAAGAGGTGATCCAGGATTTAGGAGAGGATAACTTGCGTTAAGACTCTACTACAGAGAATGCGCAAAGAATCGAGCATACTCGTAATAAGCGGTGTTGCAGCACATTAACAGTGCGATGTGTCTCTCCACAGTGTCAGCTCCAGTAATGGCTGATCAGTGGTGATTAGTGTTTTACTAGAGTAATTATTGGCGCCAGCGTCGGCGGGATCAAAGCGCAGCTGTCTGAAACATGTTAACCATCGCGAGCCATTTACTAGCTCTTCTGTTTATTGGCTCTTCTGTTTACTAGCTCTTCTGTTTACTGGCTCTTCTGTTTACTGGCTCGACTATTATCCCTGATAGCACACCTCCATCACAGACTCTATTTGACATCTATATTTACATCTGCAAGAGGTATTTTTTTAGAGTGTTTGCTCATCTGCAATACGGACGTTTCCTATCAGATGTCAAATAGACGTTTAGAAGACGTCTTTAAGATGTTTATGATTTAACTGACATCTCTGAGACGTTTATCAAATGTTTGTCAGCAGATGCTTTCCAGATGAAGCAGCCAGACGTACCTGTGCTATCTGGGATTATACAATATTTCATTAATTTGCTGCTTGCCTAATTTTTTCCCTTTCATGTCAAAAAAGAGGTGATCCAGGATTTAGGAGAGGATAACTTGCGTTAAGACTCTACTACAGAGAATGCGCAAAGAATCGAGCATACTCGTAATAAGCGGTGTTGCAGCACATTAACAGTGCGATGTGTCTCTCCACAGTGTCAGCTCCAGTAATGGCTGATCAGTGGTGATTAGTGTTTTACTAGAGTAATTATTGGCGCCAGCGTCGGCGGGATCAAAGCGCAGCTGTCTTTAATAAGATATCAGTGTGAAGTATCAGTCACTGATGTTAGTATGTTCAGTTTACTGCGGTACTTTCCTTCATAATGTGCAGCTGCTCTCCTCTGTCGTAAACTGCAATTGCTTGTAACTGATCATATTACACGCAAGCGGTAATTTAGCTTTTCCTTAATTTCACATCCGGCACTTAAACGGAATGAATCTGTAATTATGCTTGGAGACACTTAGAGCCCATTAGATGAGACGAGTGGCGCTGTGAAGTCTCGCGCTGCGGGAATGTTTGATCACAGACCTGCACACACGAGACGCATCACCCACCGCTGCACGAGTATCTGGCGTCGGTGTTTGTGTTTGTGTAGGGAACAGAGTTAGGGGTAATTAGCATGCCGTGGAGAAGGTGATTAACATAGCTTTTATTGAAATCTCAGGGCAACAAATGAGGGCTGAACTGCAATGCAAAGCGCCTGTAAGTCCCATCAGAGCTTTGTGTAACTTCACAAACTCCAGCTTTGATTCCGAGTCTGGAGGCAGGCACGCGAGACAAAGAGCCTTTGTCGTCTCTCTCCGAGAGTTGTCTTAGCCCTTTTCATGCAGAGTCTGTCCATTCTGACTTAAAAAGTTCCGTGGATATCAAAAGAGGGTCCGAGGGAAACGGTTGTCACTGCGGAACATGTGTGTCCCATTAAGCTGCTTAAACCGCACAAACTCATGCGCTGTACTCTGATTCGTGTCGTTTACATGATGGTGAAAGTCCTTGAATCATTCATTCATAAATGTTTGTAATTTTACATGCAAGTGCATAAAAAAAGGTTTGACTTTTGAGTAATGCATCAATCATTTTTTCCCAGTGATATGATAAATTAGTCATAATTCCTCAGTCATCAATCCATTTTTTTTCATTGCTGCATTTTTTATCGCATTGTTACTGAACTGAAGCAGAACATTTAGTATGAACATTTATTTGTCAGAATGTTATATTTAGTTAATATTCTGATTTTATTGACTGAAAAAACTAAACTCTTCAGAATCATGATCCCTATTTTAAGCATAATTCATCCAGCATCTTGCAGCGCTATATATTATTATTATTGTGAGAATGAAACATTTCAAACTGCAGGGTGTCGATGAAGCTATAGCATTAAAAACTAACTAATAAAGACACTAATAGCATTAGTCGCAGCTCACGGAGTGCTGTGTGGATCCAGGGATCGAGAGCTCAGTTAAACTAAATGAAAGGTTGATACGCGGATAACACGATCACTAATCAATACGCCTGAGACACCAAAGCATTAGAAAAACCAGACGAATTAGTCCGATCTTCTCGCAAGACATGTTATTAAATATTAAACAATTGCACTATTGTATTGGTTGATGTTTTCATCATAGATTGTGTTTTGATATGTTGTATGCATCGTTTTTCCGTTCACAGTAGTTGCCTGAAATAAAAGTGAAATGCTGTTTGGTTATAAATTTATGATTAACCATAATTAAAACGGTACAACAAATAAATACGTCAATTAGAGATATTGACAGTTGCTCGGTATTTATTAATGACACTATTGTAATATTGAAGCCTTTTCTTCTTACATGACAATAAATGGCGGATCTGTTCATTTATTTATTTTTCTGGGTTAAAGTTGTTTGAGTGTAATTTGCACATTTTTCTTAAATATGTTTAAAAACAGTTTTTTTCAGTGTTCATTGTAAAAGCTAATCTATGTCAGTGTATTTTAATCTAATCTCTCCGTTTAACATCTGAAATGTGAGTCCGATGTGAAACTGCATCAGCGCTCTTCTGGCTCTTCTGGCTCTCAGAAACAACCCCGGATTGATGAGTGTTAAAGGTTCTTCATGGAATCACAGGGGGTCAGCTCCGTTAAAGCGCGACTGATTCCGCCTCATCTTCACGATCAAGTCCCGAACCTCAAACCCCGCGCGCCCCATAATTAATTCCTCATTAGACAGCTCTTAATTGTTTAATTTGCGCCGTGCGTAATCAAAGTGGGCAGATTAATTGCTACAGAATTAAGAATTAATTTTCTGCGCTGTATTTTCCCGCGATAAATCCTCCTTCCATTACCCAGCAGCCCTGATGGATTCACAGATTCTCCCGCGCCGGAGCGAAGCCGTTTAACGGACTGCATTAAAACGTCGCCGCTGCCATATATTTCTATTACAAGGCTAATTGTAAAAGTCAACACTACAAATTCACGTTTAGTCGTGTGTGTGGGTGTGTGTGTGTGTGTGTGTGTGAAAGAGAGAGAGAGTGTGTGTGTGTGTGTGTGTGTGTGTGAGTGTTGTTTGTTGGGTCACAGCAGCCGTTCTTTAGGAGTGGAACCCATTTACTGTCCAACCACAATCACATGTATAAAGCTTTCTCTCTTCTACAGGAGATAAGTGCTGGTAAGAGTACCCGGCAGCCTCTTCATCATCATCATCATTATTTTTCCCAGCTGTTTGACATTTGAAAATACGTCTGTTTCTGGTTTCAGTGCTGTAAAGATGATGAAATGTGTCAGCAGCAGCTCATATCATCAGTAAACACAGAATGGACACGGTATTTTCTGGATTGGATGACAGCAGAACTGTTATTCACAGCTCTAGTGTTTCAGTGAAGCTGAACTTCTCAAACTTCAGCTGATGATTTCCTGTCTGCTCTCAGAGCCACGCCCACTTCCTCTCATTGGCTGCAGGTTTCCATGACGATGTGCTTCGGTCAGTGGTCAGAGGTAAAGTAAATCAAACCTGTTTCTGCTGGTTTGTTATTGTAACGTGAGCCGATAAACGCCTGTGATTGAGTGTGTGTGTGTTTATATTCTCACCCGCAGCGCACAATTACACACACAGCTGACCTTGACTAGAGCATGGACTCATTTTCCTGACATCACTCTGTGTGTGTGTGTGTGTGTGTGTGTGCTCAGTCGGTTTTAAGTGTGTGAGCAGGTTTATCCATCACAACTACTACGTTTTCTCAGTGGTCAAAAGAATAATTCTGCCATCATTGATCGGCCGTCGTGGTAAATAACGAATCTGGTTCTTTACTGACTTTTCCTGCTTCAATAAAGGTAAATAATAATACCGTAGTTTTGTGACACTTTAATCTTCTTTACAGCTTGACAGTGTAAATCATCATTGACTTTCATTATACTCGCGGGAGCTGCGTGAACATTCTGCTAAACATCTCCTTTTATCTTCTAAGGAAAGAAAATAGTAATCTCTATCTCTCTCTATCTCTCTCTCTCTATCTCTCTCTCTCTCTATCTCTCACTCTCTCTCTCTCTCTCACTCTCTCTCTATCTCTCTCTCTCTCTATCTCTCACTCTCTCTCTCTCTCTCACTCTCTCTCTATCTCTCTCTCTCTCTATCTCTCACTCTCTCTCTCTCTCTCACTCTCTCTCTATCTCTCTCTCTCTCTATC
>NW_015552594.1:48973-49981 GCF_001515605.1 Sinocyclocheilus anshuiensis | reverse complement strand
GAGAGAGAGTGTGTGTGTGTGTGTGTGTGTGTGTGAGTGTTGTTTGTTGGGTCACAGCAGCCGTTCTTTAGGAGTGGAACCCATTTACTGTCCAACCACAATCACATGTATAAAGCTTTCTCTCTTCTACAGGAGATAAGTGCTGGTAAGAGTACCCGGCAGCCTCTTCATCATCATCATCATTATTTTTCCCAGCTGTTTGACATTTGAAAATACGTCTGTTTCTGGTTTCAGTGCTGTAAAGATGATGAAATGTGTCAGCAGCAGCTCATATCATCAGTAAACACAGAATGGACACGGTATTTTCTGGATTGGATGACAGCAGAACTGTTATTCACAGCTCTAGTGTTTCAGTGAAGCTGAACTTCTCAAACTTCAGCTGATGATTTCCTGTCTGCTCTCAGAGCCACGCCCACTTCCTCTCATTGGCTGCAGGTTTCCATGACGATGTGCTTCGGTCAGTGGTCAGAGGTAAAGTAAATCAAACCTGTTTCTGCTGGTTTGTTATTGTAACGTGAGCCGATAAACGCCTGTGATTGAGTGTGTGTGTGTTTATATTCTCACCCGCAGCGCACAATTACACACACAGCTGACCTTGACTAGAGCATGGACTCATTTTCCTGACATCACTCTGTGTGTGTGTGTGTGTGTGTGTGTGCTCAGTCGGTTTTAAGTGTGTGAGCAGGTTTATCCATCACAACTACTACGTTTTCTCAGTGGTCAAAAGAATAATTCTGCCATCATTGATCGGCCGTCGTGGTAAATAACGAATCTGGTTCTTTACTGACTTTTCCTGCTTCAATAAAGGTAAATAATAATACCGTAGTTTTGTGACACTTTAATCTTCTTTACAGCTTGACAGTGTAAATCATCATTGACTTTCATTATACTCGCGGGAGCTGCGTGAACATTCTGCTAAACATCTCCTTTTATCTTCTAAGGAAAGAAAATAGTAATCTCTATCTCTCTCTATCTCTCTCTCTCTATCTCTCTCTCTCTCTATCTCTC
>NW_015552594.1:41462-41714 GCF_001515605.1 Sinocyclocheilus anshuiensis | reverse complement strand
CGCTCGCTCTCTCTCTCTCTCTCTGTCTCTCTCACACTCTCTCTCGCTCTCGCTCTCTCTCTCGCTCTCTCTCAGGGATGCAGCAGCCAGAGGCTTTGATTTCTATCAGATGCTGAAATGCTTCATTACCAACTGAGCAGTAAATTATGTCCAAACCAATTATTTGTGTGGGGGTGTCTGTGAATCTGTGTCTGAGTGTGTGTGTGAGAGAGAGAGAGTGTGTGTGTGAGTGACTCTGTGTCTGAGGGTGTG
>NW_015552594.1:36422-41383 GCF_001515605.1 Sinocyclocheilus anshuiensis | reverse complement strand
GTGTGTGTGTGTGTGAGAGAGAGTGAGAGAGCGCGCGCGTGTGTGTCTGTGACTCTGTGTCTGAGTGTGTGTGTGTGTGTGTTTGTGAGTGTGTGTGTGTGTTTTTATTAAAGATGTAAAAAGGCTTATGTTCAGGATTAGAGGATAGTAAATGTGATTAGCTCAGTATAATACCATTACGCCTATGGAATCAAGACGCTTGAACATACGCAGCTCAACACGGTAATGAAGTAACTGCTGCACATTTGTGATGTTATACGCGTTTGATCGTGACAACATGTTCACACACACACACACACTCTCACACACACACTCTCACACACACACACACACAGCAAATCATGAAAGTATAAACAACCGTGTTTGAGGTGATTTTGAACACAACTGTATTTAGGTTTCATTGCATAACCTACAAATGAGCACATGATAGAAATCTGCTTCTGGAGACGACATGAACCGCCTCTCTCACATTATTCAATCCAAATAAATACAATCTGATTTCAGATTCTCAAAGTTCTATTTATATGAACCCTACATTTACATTTTTCACACATTCGTTTACATGTCCATTTAGGGTACATTTACACAACAATGTACTAAAAATGTTTTACGTACAGACAACAAGGTTGTCAAAATCCCCATTGACAGATTAACGACTAAAAATGCTGTATTACTCATGCCAGGCCAGTAGATGGCGATGTCACTTCGTAAAGACATGCTACACGCCTGCACACATACCTGCAGACTGAACACGTGATACACGTGCGCATATCGTCAGTGTTTTCAAAAAATTGTGGTATTGCTTTGAATCACATTTTCAAAAGTTTGCGTTTTCAGGCCCAAAAATGGCATTTTTCAGTTGAAAACAGTGTAGTGTAAACACCCTCTAAGATGCGGTCACATTAGCGAAATTGCAACAAAAGTTTGTAAATAAAAAGCTGTAGAAATGTAACTATTCTGAACAGCATGTGCAGCGCATCAGTCGCCGTGTGACTTCATCAGAAAACTGTCAGAAAAGCTTTTTTAGCAAATATTCTGATTCTGCTGACCTGTTAAATAAGACATAATTAAATATACAACACTTGAAAGACGGAAGACGCTTGAACATACGCAGCTCAACACGGCACATGCGCACAGGGTATTTTTGAATGCGATCGAGAAAGTAATCAGAATCAAATCTTTACATGGCTAAAGATCTACAGCACACCTTCCAATCAGATTACATTTCAATCAGATCAATTAATATGAAGGCTCTTCGGTCTAATTGAGTGAATGGATAATTAGGCTGCACGTAAAGAAGGGGTACGAATCACCAGAGGACCCATAATACAATATTACCATGATTGTTAAGCCAGGACACAATACTGTGGCAATTTTAAGCATATATTTTGTGACATCTGCCATGAACAAATCCTTCAAAGTGTACAAATTGTGATGCTTGATGATGCTGGGGTTATTCTCAGTGTAGATACTGGCAGTCCATGTCTCAGTACAATATCACCACTAAAATATATTCTAAATATACTTAAAATATCTTATAAGAACATTCCAATGAAGTTATAAAAGTGTTACTTCCCAGTGTTCTCTGAACGGCCAGTTGTTTAAATGTTTTAAGAAAGGGTTTTCTTGGTTATGTGAGTGTTAAGGGAACATTCCATTTGATCATTTTGCAAACATTATGGGAATGTTACTTTTGAATGTTCTCTTCAGGATGTTCTTAAACAAATAGTAACATTTATAAAAACGTTAGATGAACGTCCAGGAACAAACAGTCTATGGAAATAAAAACACACTGTGAATGACGTATAGATAGTGTTTGTGTGCTAACGTTTTGAGAACATTTTTAAAGAACGCTCTGTTAATGTTCCTGAAAGCACGTTTGATCATAACATTGAGAGAACCTGTTAGCTGATGCGGTACTGATTGTTTTCTCCCACCGCTAGAGTACACGTGTGAGTTTCTACTAAACAGCCTGTTTGAGTCTCTCGTTGTTTTTCTCTCTGTCTGATTGTTTTCTCCCAGAATCCCACAGCATTACCCCTTCACGGGAGGAGAGATGGGAGCGTTCCTCTGATGTGATGTGATGGGGTTTTCCTTCCTGCGGACACCGCCTGTAATTTCAACCTCATCAGCGTTGAGCTTCGAGTCTACTGAGACCAAATCTAGCAGTTAAGAATGACTTATTTATTTGTTTTGGACATTTTTAAGACCAGTCTCCGCTGCTCCCTTCGACACGCTGGAGTTACAGGAGATAAAACGCTACATTAACTCCAAGCGGTCGCTTGAGCTCAGTTCATGTTTGAAGCATGAAGTGATTTGAGATGAATGTAAACTCAGGCTCAGAACATGAAGGATTCTGTGTGTGTCTGATGAATTATGATCATGTGATTGTTTGGTTTCAAAGGGGGCGTGTCAGATCTGGGGGGCGGGTCACTATCTGATACATCATACATGTTGCTAAGGGAGCTGGTTGCTGAGGGCAGCTGTAACCATAGTTACCACATCTCTGTGTGGTTTTGATAAAGTTTGATTTATGCAGCACTGAGTGACTCTGTGTCTGAGTGTGTGTGTGTGTGTGTGTTTGTGAGTGTGTGTGTGTGTTTTTATTAAAGATGTAAAAAGGCTTATGTTCAGGATTAGAGGATAGTAAATGTGATTAGCTCAGTATAATACCATTACGCCTATGGAATCAAGACGCTTGAACATACGCAGCTCAACACGGCACATGCGCACAGGGTATTTTTGAATGCGATCGAGAAAGTAATCAGAATCAAATCTTTACATGGCTAAAGATCTACAGCACACCTTCCAATCAGATTACATTTCAATCAGATCAATTAATATGAAGGCTCTTCGGTCTAATTGAGTGAATGGATAATTAGGCTGCACGTAAAGAAGGGGTACGAATCACCAGAGGACCCATAATACAATATTACCATGATTGTTAAGCCAGGACACAATACTGTGGCAATTTTAAGCATATATTTTGTGACATCTGCCATGAACAAATCCTTCAAAGTGTACAAATTGTGATGCTTGATGATGCTGGGGTTATTCTCAGTGTAGATACTGGCAGTCCATGTCTCAGTACAATATCACCACTAAAATATATTCTAAATATACTTAAAATATCTTATAAGAACATTCCAATGAAGTTATAAAAGTGTTACTTCCCAGTGTTCTCTGAACGGCCAGTTGTTTAAATGTTTTAAGAAAGGGTTTTCTTGGTTATGTGAGTGTTAAGGGAACATTCCATTTGATCATTTTGCAAACATTATGGGAATGTTACTTTTGAATGTTCTCTTCAGGATGTTCTTAAACAAATAGTAACATTTATAAAAACGTTAGATGAACGTCCAGGAACAAACAGTCTATGGAAATAAAAACACACTGTGAATGACGTATAGATAGTGTTTGTGTGCTAACGTTTTGAGAACATTTTTAAAGAACGCTCTGTTAATGTTCCTGAAAGCACGTTTGATCATAACATTGAGAGAACCTGTTAGCTGATGCGGTACTGATTGTTTTCTCCCACCGCTAGAGTACACGTGTGAGTTTCTACTAAACAGCCTGTTTGAGTCTCTCGTTGTTTTTCTCTCTGTCTGATTGTTTTCTCCCAGAATCCCACAGCATTACCCCTTCACGGGAGGAGAGATGGGAGCGTTCCTCTGATGTGATGTGATGGGGTTTTCCTTCCTGCGGACACCGCCTGTAATTTCAACCTCATCAGCGTTGAGCTTCGAGTCTACTGAGACCAAATCTAGCAGTTAAGAATGACTTATTTATTTGTTTTGGACATTTTTAAGACCAGTCTCCGCTGCTCCCTTCGACACGCTGGAGTTACAGGAGATAAAACGCTACATTAACTCCAAGCGGTCGCTTGAGCTCAGTTCATGTTTGAAGCATGAAGTGATTTGAGATGAATGTAAACTCAGGCTCAGAACATGAAGGATTCTGTGTGTGTCTGATGAATTATGATCATGTGATTGTTTGGTTTCAAAGGGGGCGTGTCAGATCTGGGGGGCGGGTCACTATCTGATACATCATACATGTTGCTAAGGGAGCTGGTTGCTGAGGGCAGCTGTAACCATAGTTACCACATCTCTGTGTGGTTTTGATAAAGTTTGATTTATGCAGCACTGACGTTTATGAGCTGCAGGGAATCGTGCGTTTCTCTGGCCAACTGCATGTCGTATTTTTCCTTATTTGTTTGTTTGTTTTCCGTTGATTTTCAGGGATGAAAGTGCCGCGGAGGCTGTGAAGTTCAAACACGCTCGTCAGAGCTCGTTTAGGTAATTCAATAAGCCGAAGGGACGTGAGCGGCGGGCAAACATCAGCTCCGCTTTCAGCCTCATTCTTCAGTGAAGTTACGCTTCTCAAAATACAGACGTCAAGAGCTTTGATTATATGAGTAAACACGTATACCCACTTTGGATAGGTAAACGCAGAGCACTAATTCCGAGTACGGGTCACCATACTTGGCCACATGTCACGTCGTCACGTCACGATGACGTCGTCGTAATCACGAGGCCGCAGACGAGTGTGTGTGTGTGTGTGAGTGAGAGAGAGAGAGAGTGTGAAAGTGAAAGTGACGTGACATGTGGCCAAGTATAGTTACCCATACTCGGAATTAGTGCTCTGCATTTAACCCATCCAAAGTGCACACACACAGCAGTGAACACACACACACACTGTGAACACACACCCGGAGCAGTGGGCAGCCATTTATGCTGCGGCGCCCGGGGAGCAGTTGGGGGTTCGGTGCCTTGCTCAAGGGCACCTCAGTCGTGGTATTGAAGGTGGAAGAGAGCGCTGTACATTCACTCCCCCCACCTACAATCCCTGCCGGTACGAGACTCGAACCCGCAACCTTTGGGTTATGAGTCCGACTCTCTAACCATTAGGCCACGACTTCCCCACACACACAGAGAGAGTGTGTGTGTGTGTGTGTGTCAGAGAGA
>NW_015552594.1:22634-30391 GCF_001515605.1 Sinocyclocheilus anshuiensis | reverse complement strand
TGTGTGAGTGTGTAGAGAGAGTAGAGAGAGTGTTTGTGTGTGTGTGTGTGTGTGTGAGCGAGAGAGAGTGTGTGTGTGTGTGGTGTGTGTGTGTGTGTGAGCGAGAGAGAGTGTGTGTGTGTGTGTCTGTGTGAGTGTGTGTAGAGAGAGTGTGAGCGAGAGAGAGAATGTGTGTGTGTGTGTGAGAGAGAGAGCTAAACTATACATGTGGCAAGTGGTGCAAACAACACTAGCAGGAGAAGAAGCCGTTACTCAGCGTGATTGAAGAATGATTCTGACTTGCACTGATGTTTGATGAACTCCTGAAAACACGGAGCAAGAGAGAAAAGAAAATGTGAAACGCAAATGCTAACAATGTTAAATTAGTTTGATAGATAATATCTGAAATATGGTGAGGATTAGGTTATATTTTAGCTGTTTAAACAACAGACAGTGTGAGTGTGTTCATTATTTAGGCTTTTAAAAACTCTGTTCTCCTTCAGGTCCTCTGGATGGCTGATGGGCGATGGCTGAAATCTGGTCATATTTAGCAGAACTAATGAATTACGCTGCGTAACTGAGCAGGATAACGTCACCTGGACCTGAGTGAAAGCATGTTTCTCAGGTAACGAATTTCGTTTTTAAAAACATTGTTTTAATGTTTTTTTGAAAACGTTGCCATGTCCAGTTTATAACAGTATTTAAAAGTCTTAGAATGTTCATCAAGTACAAATAACATCTTGAGGTTTTGAGAATGTTGATCTCAGAACATTTCCCTCAACGCTATCGTAAATCAAATATTAATAGTCATAGGAACCTTCCATAAACATTATTTTAATACAATGTAATAATCACAAAAATTAAAGGGATCATTCAACTGATAATAAATCCTTCTGTCATCATTTGCTCGTGTCGTTCCAAACCTGACTTTCTTTCAAACAACATTGGACCCCATTGACTTTCACTGTATGAACACAAAATGCTGAGACATTTCTCAAAATATCTTCTTTTGTGTTTCATAGATGTGAGGGTTTGATACCAGAAACACACAGATGTTCACTGAGTCTCTGGAACACCGTGAACTTTGATTTAAAGTCGTGTGGAGTGTAAGAGTGATTAGATTGTGTGTCTCGTGAGAATCCAGTTTATGAGTTCAAATGCTCTCACTCTGTTTATTAGATTTTATTGTAAATCCACTGATTCTGTTTTGGATTAGCTGATTCTTATAAAAGGTTTCTGGTGTTTTTGAGTGATCATTTCAGCATCTAAATGACTGTAAGAGTTTAACTGAAGCTAATTTCACCTTCAGATGAATACAGACTTTATGAGAAACAGATTCTCCAGTTTAACATCTAGACAAACACACAAACACAAGATCACATCTGACTGCAGAGCTCTTTCTGTTTAGTGTGTTTAGCGTTTGCTGAGTGCCATTGAGCTGTGTTAAATGCTATTGGGCTCCACAATGTGTTTAATAACATAAATTGTGTCTATGTATGAATTTATTGATATGTTGGTAAAAGCACCATGAAGCATCATCTCATGTCTCAGCTAACAGAGAATGTTCTCACAACTTACACTAATATTTAAAAGTTATATAAATGTTAGGACAAAACGTTCTTAAAGCAGGTTAATGTTCACGGAAATAATTTTATTAATATTGATATACGTTCTCATAACCTTGAGAGAATATTCGCAGAACGTCCTCATGATGTTATTCGTTCTTGAACAATCTAAGAAATGTTTCTGTAACTTTTAAATAACGTTCTAATCGCAACAAGAAAACTGACATTTGAACGTTGTTAGAATATTAAAAATAAACGTTCAAATAACATTATATTTTGGGTTAAAAGGGGTTTTCAGCACTTATACGTCACTTCACGAACTTCTGGATCACGAGAGAACGCCACGCTTTGAGCGCGCCGCGGAACGCTGACAGCACGGACGCCTCGCGGAGCGTCTCACGGTTCCAGCGTTTATTGAGAGCGACGCTGACGCGGGACGAGCGAACGATGAAAGGCGTCATTCAGAGCCGCGCGAGACATCAAAGCCCCGATGCCGCATTATACAGGAATGGCAGAGAAACCATGCAACAAATAAAGTGGCATTTCTGTAAGCCTTCATTAGAGCTCGGATCCGGGTTCACTGCAGGAGCGTCGCGACTGTCGGATTCCAGCCGAAAACAGACGGAGCAGATGAGGTTCATTCTGAGCGCTCTAAATGAACAGAAGAGTGTGAGTTTGTTCGGGAACTCGATCTTCAGGGTCTCAGTTCTAATGAACTCGCAGTAATTAGTCTAAATGTCATGTTTGCTCACATTTCCATTCTCTGCTGCTTCAGTGTCACAGTAAAACTTTTGATAATTACAGATCCCCATCATCAGCTGACAAACACAACTCAACATCCAGATCTTTATGCCTTTCAGCGTTCATTTTCAGCCTTATTGTTGCTCATTGTCTTCATTATATCTTAATAACTGACTTTTTCCTCTTTTCACACACACACACACTCACACTCACACTCACACTCACACACACACACACACACACACTCTCTCTCTCTCTCTCTCTCTCTCTCTCTCTCTCTCTCTCTCTCTCTCTCTCTCTCTCTCTCTCTCTCTCTCTCTCTCTCTCTCTCTCTCTCTCTCTCTCTCTCTCTCTCTCTCTCTCTCTCTCTCTCTCTCTCTCTCTCTCTCTCTCTCTCTCTCTCTCTCTCTCTCTCTCTCTCTCTCTCTCTCTCTCTCTCTCTCTCTCTCTCTCTCTCTCTCTCTCTCTCTCTCTCTCTCTCTCTCTCTCTCTCTCTCTCTCTCTCTCTCTCTCTCTCTCTCTCTCTCTCTCTCTCTCTCTCTCTCTCTCTCTCTCTCTCTCTCTCTCTCTCTCTCTCTCTCTCTCTCTCTCTCTCTCTCTCTCTCTCTCTCTCTCTCTCTCTCTCTCTCTCTCTCTCTCTCTCTCTCTCTCTCTCTCTCTCTCTCTCTCTCTCTCTCTCTCTCTCTCTCTCTCTCTCTCTCTCTCTCTCTCTCTCTCTCTCTCTCTCTCTCTCTCTCTCTCTCTCTCTCTCTCTCTCTCTCTCTCTCTCTCTCTCTCTCTCTCTCTCTCTCTCTCTCTCTCTCTCTCTCTCTCTCTCTCTCTCTCTCTCTCTCTCTCTCTCTCTCTCTCTCTCTCTCTCTCTCTCTCTCTCTCTCTCTCTCTCTCTCTCTCTCTCTCTCTCTCTCTCTCTCTCTCTCTCTCTCTCTCTCTCTCTCTCTCTCTCTCTCTCTCTCTCTCTCTCTCTCTCTCTCTCTCTCTCTCTCTCTCTCTCTCTCTCTCTCTCTCTCTCTCTCTCTCTCTCTCTCTCTCTCTCTCTCTCTCTCTCTCTCTCTCTCTCTCTCTCTCTCTCTCTCTCTCTCTCTCTCTCTCTCTCTCTCTCTCTCTCTCTCTCTCTCTCTCTCTCTCTCTCTCTCTCTCTCTCTCTCTCTCTCTCTCTCTCTCTCTCTCTCTCTCTCTCTCTCTCTCTCTCTCTCTCTCTCTCTCTCTCTCTCTCTCTCTCTCTCTCTCTCTCTCTCTCTCTCTCTCTCTCTCTCTCTCTCTCTCTCTCTCTCTCTCTCTCTCTCTCTCTCTCTCTCTCTCTCTCTCTCTCTCTCTCTCTCTCTCTCTCTCTCTCTCTCTCTCTCTCTCTCTCTCTCTCTCTCTCTCTCTCTCTCTCTCTCTCTCTCTCTCTCTCTCTCTCTCTCTCTCTCTCTCTCTCTCTCTCTCTCTCTCTCTCTCTCTCTCTCTCTCTCTCTCTCTCTCTCTCTCTCTCTCTCTCTCTCTCTCTCTCTCTCTCTCTCTCTCTCTCTCTCTCTCACTCACACACACACACTTGATGTGAACCACTGTTTAATCCCAGCTACACTATCTGAGAGGATAGACGAAGGAAAAGTAAAGGTGGGTTTGGAGGACAGGTAAAGTTGGGTGTCATCAACATAGCAGTGAAACTGAATACCAAACTTCTTAAAAATATTACCAAGAGGTAAAAGATAAATAATAAATAAGAGAGGACCCAAAACTGAGCCCTGGGGAACCCAGTAGTAACATATGAAGACTTTGATGTAAACTGCTTCAGCTGCACAAATGGAGTATGATTACTACATTACTGTGAAAGAGCCTCTTTTCTGACCCAGTGCTTCAAAGGTAAAAAAAAATAAAATCCAGATAGATCTCCATTAGTTACTTTTCAATGCATTTTACACACACACAATAAGTCCGAACATCTCTGCTCACAAACTATGCAAATAACTTCTGTAACATTAAAATTACATAAAAATAAGAAGTCTTGTTTTCTGAAAAAATTCTACAAAATTGAGTGAGTTTATGATTAAAACAAGAACTAATATCAGCCAATGGGGTCCGAAAAAAAATCAAAGGGCAAACAAGTTTTAATTCCCCATTAACAGATATTTGTTCTTGTTTTAAGCATAAACTCACTTAATTTTCTTCTTTTTTTTTTTTTTACAAGATTTAATTTCTTCAATTTTTGCATCACCAGTAAATGCATCTTGATGTAAGGATGTTTAGATATTTGTACTGGAAAACAAGACAGAAATATTGAGGAACTAGGGCTGTGAATCTTTGGGTAGACCGATTCGATTCGATTCAAGAACGATTTTTGCAAATTCAGAACGATTCGATTCGATTCACAATTAAATTAGATTCGATTTGATTAACGATTCGATTCTGCATTCTTTAAGTGCATTCACAGGATTATTTAAATGCTTCCCCTAAATCCTTCAAATGCTTAGTCAGGGGGCAAATTACACAGCAGCATTTATGGTTACAGAACCATGTGTTAGAGAGAAAACCCACTTTTGTCCATTGTTAGATGCTAGTTTAATGATGCTATGGCATGACATGGAACATGTAGAAATTTATGTAAGCCAAGACTTTAAAAAAGAGCCTTAAAGGGCTAGTTCACCCAAAAATGAAAATGTGATGTTTATCTGCTTACCCCCAGGGCATCCAAGATGTAGGTGACTTTGTTTCTTCAGTAGAACACATTTGATGATTTTTAACTCCAGCCGTTGCAGTCTATCAGTCGTATAATGCATGGCAATGGTAACAAAATCTATGAGAGTAAAAAAAACATGCACGGACAAATCCAAATTAAACCCCGCGGCTCGTGACGACACATTGATGTCCTAAGACACGAAACGATCGGTTTGTGCCAGAAACCGAACAGTATTTATATCATATTACCTACATCTTGGATGCCCTGGGGGTAAGCAGATAAACATCACATTTTCATTTTTGGGTGAACTAGCCCTTTAAAAGTATTATGTAAAGGCTAATATTTTGTCACACCAGGGGCGCAGCCATCATTTCAGAAGTGACAGAAATATCAAATACAATAATTTTATGTATGTATTATTATTTTATTTTGTACAAGGAATTCTTTTCTTATCTCTTACTTTGAATTTGCTATAAGAAATCTAATTTTTTCCTAATGGCAATTTTATGATTGGTTTATATACTACAAAAAATTATTTCAATTATCTGCACAGAATAAGGTAGAAAATATACTTTATAGTTTCTGTACTGTAATAAATTATATGTCAATTTGCACTAATCATTTGTAATCTATAATTTTTTCCTAATGGCAATTTTATGATTGTTTTATATACTACAAACAGTTATTTCAATTTTCTGCACAGAATAAGCTAGAAAATATACTTCAGCTTCTGTACTGTACTAAATGATATGTCAATTAGCACTGCATCATTCATAAATTTTATTTATTTATTTATTGTGTTTATTGTCTTAAGGTTTCATCAGTTCATTCTGCTTTTTACTCAGATTGGCTGCAGATATAGCCTGGCACTTAAGTTCTATGAGTGCGAGATCAATTCTCTTTCAGTGCGAACATTCATCTCATTTCCATAAAATAGAATGCTATAGTGTTTAACTTTTCCTCTCCATCAGCTAATGATGATTCTGAGAGAAAAGATGTCTGTTGCTATAGCAACGAGCTACTTTCATGCATCTGATTATCAGATAAACCTCGCGCTCTTATTTCAAGGTTGTTGTTAATGCTGTGGTTATTTTAACAGTGTTCTTCGTACAGTCGGCTGAAGGACATTAAAACACATTTATCATGCAGTGGAACTGTGCATGCCTCAGACACACTTCTGCTCCGTCATGCAGTAAATGCTCGGGTCATGTGGTCGGTGTGACCGAGAGCCACGAGTCCTCAGCAGAGACCACACGAGCACTGCTCAAGCTCTCCATTCAGTCCTGCTTGTAGTCATGTAATGTGGATATATTTTGAAAGCATTGGATCGCTATAGAAATCGCGATTCATTCGGTTCTTAGCGTTTTAAATCGATTACTGTCCAAAACCGACGATTCAAAGATCATGTTTCAAGATCGGTGCATATGCATCGTCTGGGTTTGTCATCGATGCATCGAGAAAACCAGTGAATCGTTACATCCCTATGAGGAAGATATTCTTTTTTTTAATGTGTTTTTTATTTTTTGCAGTGCATGCAACATTTAAATCCGTGACTTTATATATTTTAGACCTTTTAAAGGCCTTAATTTGTGGAAGGGCGAATATTTTTAACACCTTCTTAAGGCCCGCAGAAACCCTGAGATGTGTTAACACGCCACAGCATACTAGAATACTACTACACTACTGCAGAAAGAGCATCATTAGTGTGCAGTATATACTGCTCCGAACGCATTGCGTCTCCATGGGAACACGCGCTTCCGTTCTCTGCGCGCGTGTCGCCGGCGGGTGACGTCAGAGCGGCGACGTGTCAGTCATGGCTGCCGATATCACGCTGTTATTCAAAGCGAGCGTGAAAACGGTGAAAACGCGGAATAAAGCGCTCGGACTGCTCGACTCGTCCAGCAGAGACGAGACCGGCGGAGCGAAGAGAGCGAGAGCGAGAGACAGCTTCAGCGGGAGAGCCAGAGAAGTGGTGAGACACAGCAACATTCACAGAACGCATACATGACTTGTGCTACAATCTGTCATTAATGTCAGGCACTAAATCAAATACTATTCTATCTACATTTATATTGGGACAGTTGATAAATCGTTAATATCTTTCATTTCATACTCCTCCTGCATTATTATATTATATTGGTTATTATTCATATAGTGTATATTATCAGAGCTTCTCTCGTCACACTTGAGACCTGTGAGTGTGTTTTCATCAGGTTTGTAGAAATGCAGCACTGCATCAGTGTCTCAGCAATGGATGCTCTGCAGTGAATGGGTGCCGTCAGAATGAGAGTCCAAACAGCTGATAAAAACATCACAATAATCCACAAGTAATCCACAGCACTCCAGTCCATCAGTTAACATCTGGAGAAGACAAAAGCTGAAACAAATCCAGCATTAAGATGTTGTTAACTCAAATACATTGAGTCCATAATCCATAATAACGCTTCCTCCAGTGAAAAAGTGTTCTGGTGTGAATCAGGAGAGAAATCTGCACAGATCAAGCAGCGTTTAAACAGCTCTAAACTAATATGTGACTGGATTTTGATGTGAGAGACAACAGCAGATGCACTTTTTCACTGGAGGAAGCGTTATTATGGATTATGGACTCAATGGTATTTGAGTTAAAAACATCTTAATGCTGGATTTGTCTCAGCTTTTGTCTTCTCCAGATGTGAACTGATGGACTGGAGTGCTGTGGATTACTTGTGGATTATTGTGATGTTTTTATCAGCTGTTTGGACTCTCATTCTGACGGCACCCATTCACTGCAGAGCATCCATTGCTGAGACACTGATGCAATGCTACATTTCTCCAAA
>NW_015552594.1:8049-12546 GCF_001515605.1 Sinocyclocheilus anshuiensis | reverse complement strand
TTGAGTCCATAATCCATAATAACGCTTCCTCCAGTGAAAAAGTGCATCTGCTGTTGTCTCTCACATCAAAATCCAGTCACATATTAGTTTAGAGCTGTTTAAACGCTGCTTGATCTGTGCAGATTTCTCTCCTGATTCACACCAGAACACTTTTTCACTGGAGGAAGCGTTATTATGGATTATGGACTCAATGTATTTGAGTTAAAAACATCTTAATGCTGGATTTGTTTCAGCTTTTGTCTTCTCCAGATGTTAACTGATGGACTGGAGTGCTGTGGATTACTTGTGGATTATTGTGATGTTTTTATCAGCTGTTTGGACTCTCATTCTGACGGCACCCATTCACTGCAGAGCACCCATTGCTGAGACACTGATGCAGTGCTGCATTTCTACAAACCTGATGAAGAAACAAACTCATCCTGATCTCTGATGAACTGATGGTGAGGATATTTACAGCTAATCTTCAGTTCTGGCTGAACTAAAAAAAAAAAAAAAATGTGCATGATTGTTTATATCGTCGCAAAATGTAACTATATTATCGGCCAGAGAGTTATTTTCATTAACTAGTTATATATCGTTGTATGTGAGTGTGGATAAAGTTGGATATATTTATAGTAGCTGAGTAATATTTATTAATATAACTATGAGTTTGAGTTAAGCATGTGGTGATGTTGAGGATAGTGAAACCTGTGAGCTTTTCTTCAGTTATCCCTAGCTTTCCGGGCAACTCCGATATCAATAATAAACCAATCGATTACACTCGCACAGTTACATTTCATCACTTTGTGGTCAAAATGAGCCTAAAATGCTAAATAATACGCCTGATTAGGGATAGAAAAATCCACTTCCAAAAGCATAAACATAAAATTTGAAAAGTTATATTTACTTTATACTCACAGTTTGTGAAAATGCAATTAGAAAATATTAAACATATTTGTTCAATACAGTTTTATCATATTCATCATATGTTTATTTTTAATGTGTTTTTGTAAAGCCTTAATTTTGTTATAATACTGTTTTAATATGTTTGCTATTTTTCATAGTGTGATTTTTGGTGAATTGTATTAAAAACTAGGGTAAGTTTGATGCTCAAACATCACTGTAATTATTAGTTATGTGGAAACCACAACTATTAAAATAAAAAACAAAAGCAGTTTTTCCCCGTTTTTTATTTTTGTAGATAATCAGAAGTGAGATTTCGGTGATATTTTGCCCACTGAACTCTGAAAAGTCCCCGGCTTTGATTTGAGAAATCTGGTCAGTTGAATGCAAACCCTCACAGCCAGCACTGAGGTCTGGATCTACAGCCTCCACATGAGTTTAGCTCATTAGCTCGTCTGTGTTCTTCAGTCAGCGCTGGGGTCTCAACGAATCACTTTAATGAGCTCAGCTAATTTAAAACAAACTCTTTGACCTTTGAGGGTAAATTCGTTCAGTGAGCGAACTGTAAACACATTTAGGCCCGTTTTACTTTGATTGTGTTTAAGACGAACGAGCGCGTGACTTAAATACTCGGTGCTAAACTTGTCTCCTTTAATCCTTCGCTTTCTGAAGCCCAATAATACAGTGGAACATCATAAAGCGTCTGTCGGGCTCATAAAGAGAGCATTGTACCGATTCCTCCCTCGAGTGGAAACTGAACCGGCGACACTCTCTCTCTCTCTCTCTCTCACACACACACCCACACACACACACTCAAGACACACACTCACACACAGACACACACACTTTCAGACACACACATCTGTCTGTCTGTCGGTGGTCATGTGATCTTGAGGTGTCTGTGTGTTTTGTTTCTGTCTGGTTTCGCTGTCAGACAGACTCAGAGCTGCTGCTACTGGGAACGTTTGATTTCTTCATGAACAGCAGTTGACCTCTGACCCATCTGATGGTGTTATTCCAGCCGCCAGGATTAGACCTCCGCTGATGCCATGAGTGTGTGTGTGAGAGTGTGTGTGACTGTGTGTGAGTGTGTGTGTGTGTGTGTGTGTGTCTGTGTCTGAAAGTGTGTGTGTGTGAGTGTGTGTGTGTGTGTGTGTGTGTGTCTGTGTCTGAAAGTGTGTGTGTGTGAGTGTGTGTCACTATTAAGTGATTCTGTTCAGGTCAAATTCTACAACTGCAGCAATTACATAATTGAGGCTATTAAAGCGGCAGAAACATTTTAGTAGCATTAGCAAAACAGTTCAAAAACAGTGTGTGTGTTATTTCTCTTGAGTTAATATTGACACAGGGTTTTACAAACACAGTGTGTGTATCTGATGTGTGTGTGATCTCTTGTTTCTGTAGATCTCAAACATCTCAAAGCTGAAGGACTTTCTGCTGCAGCACAGGAAAGACTATGTGAACGCCGGCAGGTCAGTCAACTTTAGTTACAGTATCTTGGGTTTTGTTTAAAGAAGGTTTAGGCAGTTTATCTGTCACAGTTCTCGTCATGTGTGTTTCGATTTGTGCTTATTGCATATCATTACTGAAGGCAGTTCATGTCTGCGTGTGCGTGTGTGCGTGTGTGTGTGTGTGTGTGTTCACAGTGTGATGTGTTCGGATGTGTCCCGTATGACAGACAGTGAGAGAGATCAAATCGACCAGGATGCGCAGATCTTCATGAGGACCTGCGCAGACGCCATCGGCCAGCTGCGATCTGACAGTATGTGTATGCATCTGTAAATTTTGTTGCATTATATAAGTCATGCTAATTTATTTCTATAGTGCTTTATACAGTACACACTGTTTCAGTGTTGTGTGTGTGTGTTTTGTATTGATATCTGTGTGTGTGTGTTGTGTAGTGGGCAAACAGGTGGTCTCAGCACAGGTGAAGGATCATCGTGCAGCAGTGCTTGATCTGATCGAGGCATATCTCAGAGGTACTCACACTCACACACACTCACGCTCACGCACACACACACACGCGCACACTCACTCACACACACACACACACACTCTCTCTCTCTCTCTCTCTCTCTCTCTCTCTCTCTCTCTCTCTCTCTCTCTCTCTCTCTCTCTCTCTCTCTCTCTCTCTCTCTCTCTCTCTCTCTCTCTCTCTCTCTCTCTCTCTCTCTCTCTCTCTCTCTCTCTCTCTCTCTCTCACACACACACACACACACACACTCACACACACTCTCATACTCACTCGCACATATTCACACACACGTGCACACATACATGCTCACACACACAATCACACTCACACACACCAACACTCACACACTCTCACAGACGTATAAGAATCACACACACTAAGGTGAGCACACATTGACTCGTGTGTGTGTGTGTGTGTTTGTGCAGGTGTGTGTAAACTGTATTCTGAACAGAGAGCTGTACGTGTCAAGAGAGTCGTGGACAAAAAGAGACTGTAAGTATAAGACACACACATGAATGAACACATCAGTGTAAACACACACGTCACCGTGTCATTACTTCTTTTGCTTACTGTAACCTGTTTTACATTATAAGTGAAGTATGATGATTTATTGAATGTCTTTCTCACACATTTGTTAATTCTTAAAGATAGATCACATCATTTTATTGTTCTAAATCAGGTGGTATATTTAGAAATGTACATAAGAGTATTTGAAATGCTTTAGAAGTATTGTTGGTTTGTGTTAATTATGTACTGTTAATATTTACACATCTGTACTGCAGGTGCTACACACAGGAGTAACTTACACTCATGTCTGACTGACAGAGACACGGCATGCTCTTATTTCAGTGTTGTTGAGGATAGTTTAGTAGGTTTACGTCATACATTCAGAGAACGAACTCTGTCATTCAGCTGAACTTGCGCACTTACGTTATCCATGCGATCAATGCACATCACTGAATGTGTGTTTTTAGGGGGTTAGTTATTTCAGCTGCTCAGGTGATGCTAATGGTCCAGAGTTATAGAAATGCATCTTCATATTTACAAGTATGAGTTTTGCCGTCCTTCAGGGGGGTCGAGTCTGATTTAGGGGCTCAAACATAGTTCACACCCTGAACTCAAGCACACAACCATAACTGTGCTGTATGTGACGTGTGAATCTGTGTGAGAGTGAAAAACCTGTAAGACAAAACACTCGTATTAAAGACTGTAAACCAGTCTGAATCTGAATCTCTTACGCAGTGCTGTTTCTCTAGTGTGTTTATTTGGCTTTGAGCAGCTTTAGAGATTTTAACTGGAAAATAAATCACAAAAACAATCTGGAGAGATTTGAGTGATTATTACTGAATATTGGTAAAAAAAATCGCAATTAGATTATTTTCCAAAATCGTTCAGCCCTACTGATATGAACTCACACTGGATGTGTTTCCAGATCCAGATTAGAACCAGAGCAGATCAGTCACGACAAACAGCAGAGCGACGGAGAGGAGAACAACGGTGAGACACACACACACACTCACACTCCCACTCACACACGCTCTCACACACACACATGCTCTCACACACGCTCTCACACACGCTCACACACACACACACGCTCTCACACACGCTCTCACACACACACACACTCTCACACACGC
>NW_015552594.1:6567-7054 GCF_001515605.1 Sinocyclocheilus anshuiensis | reverse complement strand
GAGTGAGTGAGTGTGTGTGTGTGAGAGTGAGTGTGTGTGTGTGTGTTTGGATCTGTGATGTTACAGTGAGTTATTAACACGGAGATCTGCTGAAATCGTGTGTGTACTGATTGTGTGTGTGTGTGTACTGATGTGTGTGTGTGTATACTGATGTGTGTGAGTGAGTGAGTGAGTGAGTGATGTTACAGTGAGTTATTAACACTGAGATCTGCTGAAATCATGTGTGTGTGTGTGTGTGTGTGTGTTACAGGCAGATCGAGGGGAAGGTTGTGGAAATCTCTCGTCTGCAGGAAATCTTCTCTGAGAAAGTCCTACATCAGGTCAGAGACCTCACCTCCTTTCTAGAGGGATTGAGTTTTAGAAATCATTTATTAAAATGCTTTAAGCAAACCATTATCAGGTATTAAATTCATAATCTGTTGAAAACAGCTGTGTCTTGTCTCATCACAATTGATTAGGAGTCACATCACACAGATCATGTAAACCA
>NW_015552594.1:0-6529 GCF_001515605.1 Sinocyclocheilus anshuiensis | reverse complement strand
TGTGTGTGTGTGTGTGTGTGTGTGTGTGTGTGTACTGATGTGTGTGTGTGTGTGTACTGATGTGTGTGAGTGTGTGTACCGATGTATGTGAGTGTGTGTACCGATGTATGTGTGTGTGTGTGTACTGATGTGTGTGAGTATGTGTACTGATGTGTGTGTGTGTGTGTGTGTGTGTGTGTGCACTGATGTGTGTGAGTGTGTGTACTGATGTGTGTGTGTGTTACAGGAGACTGAGATCGACAGCATTCATCAGCTGGTTGTTGGTGCCACGGAAAATGTGAAAGAAGGAAATGAAGATATTAGAGAGGTAAGAAAACCAATAAACACACACATCATATTATTTTTAATGTAAGAGTGGCATAAATTCAGCATTTGTAACTTGAATGTGCTTCCAGTGTTTCACTTGGAGTAAGTTTTCCTTCATAAGTCACATGGGTGTGTGTGTGTGTGTGTGTGTCAGGCGATCAAGAATAACGCTGGGTTCCGCGTCTGGATTCTGTTCTTCCTGGTCATGTGCTCATTCTCACTGCTGTTTCTGGACTGGTACGACGGCTGAACCACGAACCCAACCGGATCTCAGCATCAGTGTGTGTGTGTGAGAGTGTGTGGCTCCAGCACACAATTATCTCTAAGAATCATCTGAATGTGGAACATATTAAATAATATTCAATAAACCATTCTCAGTTCAGTCTGTTGTGTTTGTGATGATATGATCAGCCGCTCGTTCTGATTGGACGATCTGTAAACAGTCTAAAGTAACAGGTGAGTTTATTTGCTGTGAATAGAGTTAATTTGGGGTAAGAACACTGAAATGCATTTATTAAAGTTTGGTGTGTTTTATCATATTGGTGTTTCTGCAGTTTTTGGAGAGCCGTGACCTAGACGGTTATTTACAGTGATTTTACCACGGTATCACTCGTGTGTGCTGGCAGGCCTGTAACAGCTCTCCTGACGTGATGAACGACTGCAAACCAGATCTTCAGTTCTGAAGAGTGAGACGTTTATTTCTGTAGTGATTTACACAATACAGAGCCTTAACAGATCAAACTCAGTTTTATCAAAATATAAGAAGGCTTAAATATCCTAAATATGTTTGATATGGACGTAATGATTTCCAGCATCATTACTGCAGTCTTCAGTGTCACATGATCTTCAGAAATCATTCTAATATGCTGATTTGCTGCTCAAGAAACATTTCTAATTATTATCAATGTTGAAAACAGTAAGTATTAACTAGAAAGTATTTTGATTTTCATTGATAAATGTTTCTTACGCATGTAACACTACAGGATCATGTGACACTGAAGACTGGAGTAAACGGTAAACAGCTGTTTTACATTAGAATATATATTTCACTATTTTTACTAAACCGAATAAATGCAGCCTTGTTGAGCAGAAGAGACTTCTTTTAGAAACATTAAAAAATCCTAATTATACTTTTGACCGACATCCAACATGTTTTAAAAGAGTCTAGTCAATAAAGCAGGTCTGGTCATGAACAGTCATCATGCTGATGTATATCACACGCACGTGATGGAAGAATCACACTTGATGTAGAGTTTGAGGCTGCACACGTCCCTGAGAGAAACCGGTCACATGACAGGAAGTCCAGTGCTCTGTGCTGTGCGTCTTATATTTTCTGAAGTGTCAGGTTTATTTGTAAACATTAAAAAATGTACCCTTTTTCCACTTAAAGATAATGGTATTCCTTTTACCCAGTTTGAAGGTATTCTAATTAGAGAGGAAGTAACTTATCTTGGTATCAATATTTGCAAAGATCAGTTACACAGAGTACAATCTAACTTCCAACCCCTTATGTTGAAAACTAAAAAGAAATTTGATATGTGGCTCTAATTTCCATAGACACGCTCTTTTATATTGGATTCTTATATACAAACATAATTTCTCTCCCCATAGGCAGATCATTTGGAATAATAAATGTTAAATATAAGAACAAATCAGTTTTCTATACTAATTGGGTTAAAAATGGTATTCTAATGGTCTCACAGTTGATAATAATGAAGGATATTTACTTACATATACTGCATTTTTAGAGAAATGTGGTATTCAATACCTCCGCGTGAATATAGTATTGTAATTGATGCAATATCAGCAGGATTTCTGAGGCTTTTAAAGGGATTTACTGAATCTAAGCAATCAACATTTAAAAAAGAGATCTTATTAAAAGCAGCCTAATAAAGCTGTGCCGTCTGTCATTAATATGAATCAAACAACAACAGACAGAGTAAATCCCTCACTGCTCTTGACTAAATAATGTTAATTTATAGTTTATTCAATTTCTGTAGCCTATTTAAAACACGTGCATATTTTAGAAAATAGTTAATATTTGCATCATTAATGATTTATCTTATCCACCAGCGATAAACCAGCATCTTCCATTCGAACACTTGTGTTGCATTTCAGGGCAAAGCTAAAAAACATAGTCGAACAACAATATAAAATGCGGGAAACTATTAATTGGTTATTCTACAATTAATTGTATTACAAATTATACTACGACTGGAAAATACTGTAAATTGATAAACTGTTGGGCGTGATGACGTTTAATGTCTCCGACAGTGCCTGTGGTCCCATTTAGCTACTCGTTAGCAACCATCCTTTTTAAGAAACGTAAAAATCAGGAGTGGGGTGTAACTGGTGTGTTTTATGTCGTAGAATAAAACGTGAAAGTATCTTGAGCCTGTGTGAACCACGGACCTTATTTTAGGGATTTAACCAAAATCCCATTCAGAAAACCCATCGAGTCTGGGACGATGGAACCGGAACTCGCTTCCGGGTTTTTGCTACAAAGTGACGTCATAGTTCCACCACTCTATTGTAACATATATTTGATTACTGTGAGTTTTTTATTTTATTTTGAAAAAATTCACCTTATGCTGCGTTCATTTATTATGAGCATTATGAGTATTACATATTCCGTATAGGGGGTTTTATCATTGACTAAAACTATTAAAAGCATTTTTGTAAATGGAAATAAAGCTGAAATAAAATATAAATATTAGATGAAAAACCTTAAACTGAACGAAGATAAATCTTGCCTTGGCAATTAACTGAAATAAGTGTAAGTTGAAGCACTAAAATTAATAACTAGAAATAACTAAAAACTAAAGCTGAAAAAAAAAATGGTATTCTTTAACACCCCCCCCACCATAAAACGAATAAAAATGACAAAAGCGCATAACAAAATTAGTACAAATGAAACTAAAATTAAAATAAAAAGGGCAAATATGAGATAATTTACAATATCAACAAAATATATAAATGATACTAAAATAACACTGATTCCATGTAAATTTGTAAGTTTAACCTAAACGTTTGAGACAAATCCGTCAGCTGTCCCGAGCGTCTTTCACGCTGGCCTTACTGTCGAGCTTAGTTTGAATTACAAATGCTAAAATACAACTTTGATGATAAACACTTATAAAATTACTGTAGCACGTTCCAGATGTTTCACCCAATTAAGACTGAGTGACTGTAGGCCTCGAGGTAAAGCCAGAAGTCTGAATCAAACTCAGCTGGTATTTCACCATAATAATAATGTTTGATTAGAATTACACTGACTGCACCACTGCTGTATTACACTTAAATTCATAAAAACATGGGCATGAAATATGGATGAGAGTGCAGATGATATTATTCTGAGCGTGTCGTGATTAATACTATCATGTGTCGTATTCATGGATTCAGTAGTTCAGTCTCTGTTTGATCCAGATCTTCTGAACTCAGGGAAGTTTAACTGGAAAGGGACCGGAGGACGGACTCGCTGTCAAGAAACTCCACAGGAAGGTGAGCTGAACCGAAGACATTCAGAAACAGTCACTGAAGTCCGGTGAGCCGTTTGCACACGTCACACGAGCTTGGTGTTCTTCCAGACGTTTGCTGACTGTGTTTCTGCAGGTTTTAGCAGCGTGTCACTCGTTCACTGGAGACAGGAGCTTCTGTCTCTGTTCAACAGAAACAAGCCCAAGTTTAAGATCCTCAGAGAGAGTCAGACTGCTGGAATGGTGGACGCTTGTCTGTCTTCATCATCATCATCATCATCTCTGCTGTAATAAACGCCGCGAGTGAACTCATGTCCTTCTGTGTCTGTAGTTGTGTCACTCGGCTGTCTAGTGTGTGAGTTTGAGCTTATTCTGTCAGTTGGTGTTAAAGCTGTGATACACACTCATATATGAATGGGGCCCTATGTATTTGCACACATTTACAAATTTAGCCTTGATGTACCTTTTTAGTTGTGATGCTTGCTGCTGCATAATGGTGCCCCACAGTTGTGTCCAAAGAGACGAGTCGGAAGTATAAATTATGATATTATTTTAAAACGGGGTTATGTGGGTGGATCTTCGCATTGGTCTGAACACAAACTGCAGACGGGGTTATTGGAAATGCACACTGATTCTCTGCCAGCAGGAGGCGCTTTTGGAACGTCAGAAATACAGCGGTTTCCCCGGTAACGGCTGTAAACAAAGCAGTGCTACTTGATCAGATAAGATGAAAATGCCATGGAAAGGTTTCTGAAGACACTCGGTTCCCTTCATTCATTCATATAAAAACTTGAATTAGTGAGAATGAGAAAAGTGTGAAAAAAAAAAATAGCTTATATTGAGGAGGAAAGTCCACTGATGAGTGTGATGAGTTACCAGCGTAAGCCTGTGTGCCAAAGGCCGTCTAATTCTAAACTTTAAAATACACTTTTTTTAGTTATTTTAACTACAAATTTAAATGAAAATGAAAAGAAAAAATGAAAAGGAAATTATACATTTACACACCTAAGGATTATATCAACCAAACTGCGTATGCGTCCTCTACTTGGGTTCTTATGAATAAGTAAGCAGCATTTAAAACAATACACATATAATACGCACTGTTGCTCAATATTTAATTACAGCTTCAGATGCATGATATTTCATTTGCTACAAGCAGGATACACGAGGAGTGTGTTCAACTCGGACACAGACGGTTGTCGTGGTGATAAACACCGTAAACAGCAAGCGGTCGCCGGTCCGCGCTTAATGCGCTTCTCGTAGATGAAAAGCATTTTAGGGGCCCTTGGCTTTCGGTCGCCTACCTTTGCCTAATGGGTAAGTCTGCCTCTGCATGCGGGACTTTGTGTACTTTTCATTGCAAACACAAAACATTATTCATACTGACTTCTGAACGCCACAGAGAAGTGCGTAAGCACGCGCCGCACCTGTGTTCCTCCGTTAACTCCGCCGCACAGATGAGCTGTTTCAGCTGGGGGTGTAAGGGCTGAATCGGACTCTTGTGTGGGGCATTCTTTCTCTCCCGGGGCAGGGTTCAGCTGGCCCGCCGCACAGAGGCTCCATACAGCCGGTAATCCCGCGCTGAGCTGTGTTGTGCTGATGATCCTCAGGTGAATTGATGAATTTGAGTGTTTTTAACACATAATGCAGGGCTCTACGCTTATTTTTCTTTTTAGGAGCACCTTCTAATCAATAATCCAAAATTTGATCAAAAATTAGCCTTCCCATTACGAGGTGATATTTGACTCCTTAAAGTGATTTACAGTGGAATTTTGTTTTTACCTTTGTAATGGCATTTTCTAACTTTATTAAAAGTATGTCATCTTTTATGTCAATTTTTTTTATTTTATAAGCTTTTTAAAAATTATTATTAAAACCACAGAATAAGAACAAGAAGAATAAGTTACTAATCAAATGAAATCAGTATTAAAATTAATTTGTACAGAGGTGGCACAGAAGAACACACAAGTGGCTTGTAGGTGTATTTTCAGACATTTAATGAGGATCAGAGGTGGCATGAGTGCAATTAAATCCATCAATTCATGTTAAGATTAATGTCTTAAAAAATGTTGAATATAGAAATATTAAATGATTTAAAGAACTGAAAAGATACTTTAAAAATGAAACAAACTGCCAGCAGGTGGCGACAAGTCACTGATTTTATCACTGAATCATTCATTCAATTGATTCATTCGAACGGCTGATTCATTGAGGAATGAAGCACTGGACAGTATTTATGAATGCGTAATCATGAATCACTGACTCACTATGAACGCAGTTCATTCATAAACGAAACACAGCTGTGTTTGAATGGAGATGCGCAGCGGGTCGAAACCTTTGAAGCTCCCCTCAGCGATCACAATCACAAATATGATGAAGATCTGGTCAGTCACACTGGTGCTCCTAAATTATTATGAGGACCCATTTGTGTCAAAAATGTATGGGGTTCCATTTGTGTCAAAAATGAGTCGACTGCTTTGTGCTTTGTACTATACATTTGTCTTTGTCTACAGTCATTGCCTACTTGTTCAGGTAAATCAGTATATGTAGGCGTGTATGTTGTCTGTTGACGTCGTCTTAATCTGTCGTCCTGCTTGCATTTTCTTTGTTATTTAATTACTGTTGTCCTTATTCTCGATTTGTTCTGTCATCTTATTCTGTCGTCCTAAATGTCGTCCTGTTCTGTCGTCATAACAGTCATTTTATTCTGTCGTCCTTACTGTCATCTTATTCTGTCGTCCTTACTG
>NW_015552593.1:2531291-2539041 GCF_001515605.1 Sinocyclocheilus anshuiensis | reverse complement strand
CACTTCCATCATTAAGACAAACAAGTGATCTCTCATCCATTAATTTTTCAACTAATTCTCCATTTTTATCTGTGTGATTACTTCCCTATAGATTATTATGTGCATTAAAATCTCTTCTGTTAACACTTGGTATAATGTCTTGAGACATTTGCATTGATAACTTCTTGCATGGATTGTAAAAATTTACTAATTTTATGTTTCCTCTGGGACTACATATTTCTATAACTACACATTCATATTCATTTTGAACATTTATCCTTCTATATGCTAGATTATCTTTAATGAATGTTACACATCCTCCACCTTGTGATCCAATTCTATCACATCTAACAGAACCATACCCTGGCAAGACAAATTCCAAGTGTGGTCTTAACCATGACTCTTGAATACAAATAAGATCAGGCACAACATCCATGTCAGTTATGATCTTCTCTGTTGTTAGCAGTTAGCACTAAACATTAGTCGGGGAGCTCTGGGAGGAGCTGAGTTAATTTAGTCTGACGTCACACAACAGCACATTCGACTAGGAGCAGGTATAATTCAGATATCTTAAAATATAATTGTGACTAGTCGAAACTGAATTAGCGATATCTCTAATTACCTTTGCGTATGTGTGATGCCCTATTGAAGATATCTATGACGTCATTACAGATATCTTAAATGGAGTTTTGACTAGTCATAAAGTATTTAGAGATATCTCTAATCCGATTTCTTACTAGTGCAATTATAATTGCAGATATCTCTAATTGTCATTGTGACTAGTCGAATTATAATTATGAAATACAATTGTTCCTATCTTAAATTATATTTATGGATAGTCAAAACAAATTTTTAAATGCTAAAACGGCTTGCGATACTCGTCTGCGTCTTAAAATGAATGGATTAAATAGCAAAAAAAATTAATAGAAATTAAGACGTCAGTGAGACGAGTGCATGTTGCAACGTCATATTAAAGAATCCGTCGGAACACCATAAAAGTGTGCCCATGTGCGCGCTCAAACGGTGTCCTTTGCACTTGCAAATCTCTCCGTCCTCTTGCGCTAGAAATGAATTCTCTTTGCACCTGGATTAAACGTTGTCAAAAATGATCAACAAATTCAGACTTTCATGACTGACCGATTAAAATGCTACGTGAAATATAATTAGCTGGAATTCTTTTGACAATCAAAGATGGATCTTTAATTTCGTTACAATTTAATATTTAGTCATATTAATCAAAAGTATATTAGAAATGGCTGGGATTGGGGTGCTTGGATGATTTGTGCAAATAAATAACCTAGTAATCTGTCTGTCTAACTGGTTACAACAGTTAGATCGTGGAGCGTTGGAAGCAGCAGGAAACTTCACATAGCATGTAAGGACAACAACAATAGCTCTACATTTGTACAAGGATGTTTCTAAAATTCTTTTGAGCATTTATCATGTTTGTAATCAAGTAATGCATCCTTTCATACTGGAAATTGGCTGCAAAGGCAGGTACATGCTCGAGAGTGATTTCATTAGCAAATGATTTGTCAATGGATTGTCCTGGTACTGACATATGTGATACCTGAGGTTAACCAACATTGATGTATCTGAAAGTAAAATAAGCAATAAATGTAGTTGTCAAAGTGCCATTGATTGAAAAAAAAAAAGGTACATGAAACATGTAAAAATGTTTTCTTTGATAAACCGGAATAAAGTACAGATTACCAGTTACATATACTGAACAAACCTAGCTGTAAACATAATTTCCTTAATCACTTCGTCTCAATTCTCAATTTTTAACAATTCTCAAGTTTAACAATTTGTTTTGAATTTGAGATTTGACATTCTTATTAATTTAAGTAAACTGCATGTGTTTTGGCACATGTAAGTACAAATTTCTACTATTTGCGTTACATTTACATTACCTCTAAATGTTTACCGCTAAACATTTCGTCATCATGTGAACCATTACATGCAAAATCATCCATTCAGTTGTCAAAATCTGTCAGTAATGTTAATAAAGCCATGCTTATATAAAAATTTGCATATTCTATTGCAGACTTGAAAACACACTATTTTTGTTAATAACTAAATATGAGTCAGAAATTAGGTTAAAAAATATTGAAAGGTTAGAGCCCCATTTAACATGACTTATTGATTTGTAATTGTGAAGTTACATAGAAGAACCCTGTAATTTAGTGAGACAGATATACAGATAGACAAAGCTTTAATTTAAAACAAAAGACAAAATACATCTATACAAATTATTTCAGTTGTTTATTAGGTTTACCAAACAAGGTCTCTACATACATATTGTAACTGCAGGTCCATATAAATAGATTTGCAAACACACACAAGGTGCTTGCAAAAGCCTTTGAAACCTTTGGAAAGCCATACCCTATAGGAAATACGTGGTGGAGAACCTCTCTTATAGCTTATATAAGTTTGCTGACCACATGAAAAATAGTGCCTATGGTTCCAGAATGTTCCTCTTGTGCGGAAATCGGAAAAACCCTTTTCATTATTCAGCAAAACTCCCCTAATGACAGTTAGAGTAACTCGATGTAACAGTGAATTACACAAAATCGGTTTATGATAGCTAAAGAAATGACAGAGAGAGCTAATATGTTTTTTCTTCTTCTTGTTTTGCCAGTGCTATAAACAGCACCCTTAACGCAGGCGTATATGAAAAGATGATCTCATACACACCTAAACCTAGAGCTACTGACATTCTAAGTGATGTTGATCACTGAGACAGACAACGAGATAATGAACATATATAGAGATAGATATATAGCACTAGTTACTGATACAATAAATTGAACCAGTTACAAAGTCCAGTTCCTAGCCATACTGGCAACGGCACCCACCACGGCTCCCACAGTCCCCACGATGGCTTGACCTGCCAAAGGGATTCCAGCAGCACCTGATGACATAAATTCAGTTGTTAGCTGAAGGGTTTGTGTATTTGCCCTTGTGCATAAATAACTGTTGTTAAACTATTTAAAGTTTTTTTTTTCCCTGATATGTGACTCACCAGCGCCTTGAAGAGTTGCAACCACGGATCCAGCTGCGATCCCTCCTCCGTTAGCGACAGCAGCAGCTGACATCAAAGAGGAGGCAATAGAACTTGCAGCAATTCCAGCTGAGGTGAAACCTGCCGCTGTTAGAACAGCAGGAGCTGCAGCAACTGTTATGACTATTGGTGCAATCACAGTATAAGCAGGTTAGTTCAGGTGGAAAAACTGGAGCACATTACTGTATACAGACCACTGAAATATGCAACTAAAACATTTATATATATATTCTTGATTTGGACTAAATAAAGTAGGATTGAAAATACAATAAAAATGTAGGCTATTTAATTTTTACCTGCTCCTACACCAGCTCCAATAAGCGTAACTAGGGGAAAGAAAAAACAAGTAAACAATTGTTGAGAAACAAACATTTAAAATTCTATAGTTCTATTAGAATATACTTACATGGATCCATCTTAAGTCGACTTTACTAAAGCAAGCAAACTCAGGATGCTCTTGCTTTGCACTGATGCTCTTGCATGTGAGAGCTTGCCTTAATAACTTAGTGGGCGGCTACTTTTTGAGAAAGGAAACCGAAACACATCTGAAAACAATACACTTCCTCTATATTTTATTACCTTCGAGTAAGCTCAACTCAGCAAAAGCACTGGAGCCTTCCAAGATAGTGTACTAAGGCTCAACAGAAGACTCTATAAAGGCAAAAATCTTTGACACCTTGCCCACGCTTTCACCTGTTGCATGCATTAGTCTCCTTCTGCAAATTCTCACGAACTAAAACATGGTACAGTGCTTTTACACTGCTTCCCAGACCAACCAAGTATGTTACAGGCAATTTTTGCTTTTCCAGATATACACTCCCTGATAGCACACATACATAGAGACGTCTATTAGATGTGCGTGTTTACATCTGGAAAAGACGTATTTTTAGAGAGTTCTGCAATATGTCTCTAGGGCATTTTTAAATAGACTATTAGAAAATGTCTTTAAGATGTTTATGATTTATAATGCATGTAAAATTGACTTTTCAAAGACGTTTAT
This sequence comes from Sinocyclocheilus anshuiensis, assembly GCF_001515605.1. Taxonomy (NCBI): domain Eukaryota; kingdom Metazoa; phylum Chordata; class Actinopteri; order Cypriniformes; family Cyprinidae; genus Sinocyclocheilus; species Sinocyclocheilus anshuiensis. The sequence goes on along the minus strand of NW_015552593.1, from coordinate 2,534,998 downwards.
CAAATGTTTGTACACAGATGCTTTCCAGATGATTTAGAAGACATCGAGATGTGCATGCTATCTGGGCTAAAGCATTGTTACTCCCCACATAGCCATTTTTCTCTGGCCCAGCTCCGGCCCACATACCGCAATAAATTACGGTCCTAGTGTGGACCAGGTCTGGATTCCAGACAAGGAACGGTTGTATGTATTAGTTGTGTAATTTTAGGTACTAAGTTTACCTGAAAGCAGTGAAAACAGCAGAGAGACGGACTCTCGCTACTTGTCAACTGAGTGAGTTGACGCCCCGTTTCCATGGTAACTCCTTACGCTCCAGTTTAAATGCGATTTGAATGCTCAACACGCGCGCCCATTAAAACACATCAAAGTTACGAATTTACATAAAAGTCCAATAAAATGTCCTGAAACTTCATCATGTATTGTTTAAGTGGATAGTAGGCCTACAACAAACTGTAAATTGAATGAGAACATGAAAGCAGTGAATAATGCCAAACTTATTTGAAGTCAGTTTATATATATATAACAACAGGATATTCTATAATATAAGATATAATATCATATATCATATAATATCATATGAGACATGAATATAATTTCACATATATGTAAACAATTAAACACATGCATTTTAAAAATATATTTTAAAAATATATTTCAATATATTTAACAGTATTTCACATATATGTGAATATATAACTTTTTTTGTATGGGAAAACATTGGGATTTGACTCAAAAATATTTGAAATGGATTTTAAATGTGGGTCAAGATCGGCCATACTTATGTGGCCCACATATCTATATTTGACATCTGGGCCAAATACTACATTTGACATCTGGCCCATGTCTTGTGTGCCGTCTTAAACCCGGTACCATCTCTGCCAAACCCGCGCCATGTTTGGCCCACATGCTGTATGCCAGTGCCGGATGAATGTCAGCTGTGCCAGATGCATGCCAAATCTGGGCCAAATTTGTTTGCTGACTGGAACCATTACACCAACGGGGACTTTAATGACATTGCACATTTAATGACATTTAATGGCATAGCCCAACTCTTCAAAAAAAGCTGAATACCAATATCCCTCCCTCACCGATCTTTAAAGTTGGCACAATGCAGTCAGGCAGGTTACATTCTCCTGGTATCTGCCAAACCCTCAGCTGGAACTCTTCAGATATGAATCCGAGCGCTGGCTCTAAGCATCATGTGCTTCAGTGCCTCAGCTCTCGGTAACCTACTCTGTGACTTTACGTGGTCTTCCACTTCATCACTGAGTTGCTGCTGTTCCTAAAGGCTTCTACTTTCCATTAATACCAATTACAGCTGACTGTGGAATGTTTAGCAGGGATGAAATTTCACAAACTGACTTACTGCAAAGGTGGCATCTGATCACAGTACCACATTTAAATTCACTGAGCTCTTCAGAATAAATTTTTTTTTTTCAATAAATGTTTGTAAATGCTGACTACATGGCAGGTGCTTGATGTTATACACCTGTGACAATAGAATCACCAATAATTAGTTGTGTCCCAACACTTTTGTTCAATAAGTTTCTTTCAGGCTATCTGGTTGTCATCCAAAACCAGTCTGTCAGCATTCTGACAGTTACATTAATCCAAAATGATTTTTATGATGCATTCAAGGTAGGCCTACTTGATGTTAAGCAAACAAAGAATGACCTTGGTAGGTAGGTACCAAAGGTACTGTAAGAACGTCATTGTGAGAGAAAGACTGTGTACTCAAGATGTTGAATTACTGTCTGTATCGTTACGCCTTTCATACCTGCCATGTGAGTTTCCTTAAATATTCGTTACTGTCGTCTATATTCATCCGAGGGCAAACAGTGCTAAAGCTTCAGAAATTATACTACAAGTAACCATTTAATTTCTCCCGATGCACCAATGTTAATTATGGGTGATTTTAACCATTGTTTGCTGAATAAGACCTTGAAAGACTTTTACCAATATGTCACATGTCCAACCAGACATGACAGGACTCTAGATTTATGTTATGGTTCTATAAAGGATGCATATAACTATAATTGTATTATGTCCCATTACAACTTGTCCCATTATATCGTACAGCCATAAGGAGGGGGAACATTTTAATCAGACAGTCTAAGAACTGGACTGAAGATTCCATCTCGACCCTACAAGGGTGTTATGAATGCACTGATTGGGAAATGTTTAAAGAGTCATATGCTGACATAGATGAACTTACTGATGTTGTTAGCTGCTATGTGTCCTATTGTGTTGATAACATTATTCCTGAAAGGTCTGTAAAGGTGTACCCAAATAACAAACCATGGATAACTAAATCACTCAAGGTGCTGCTTAAAGAAAGACAGCATGCATTTCAGAAAGGAAATCTGTTGAATCGGTTAAAAAAGGAAGTGAAATTGGAGATAAATAAGGCAAAGCTGCATTATAAAGACAAAATAGAACGGGAGTTAAGAAATAGTAATTTGGGCTCAGTCTGGGATGGCATGAAAACCATAGTTGGGACAAAACCTAAAAGAGATTATAATATAGTATTGGAAGGGTATAGAGATGATTTTGAGCTTGCACACGCATTCAATTAATTTTTTGCAAGGTTTGATACTCATGATTTTGAGAATATTCTTTGTGAGCAGAAAAATAATTTAATTGGTAATAGACCTATCCCGTTTGAAGAACAGGATGTTATTAACATGTTTAAACATTCAAAAGCTGCAAAGCTTGGGCCCTGATAATATTGAATGTCGGCTGCTTATCTCCTGTGCAGAGCAATTGGGAACTATTTATTATTAAATTTTTCAACTGTCCCTTACTCAACAGAAGGTGCCGAGATCATGGAAATCCTCTAGTCATCCCAGTGGCTAAAAATAATCATCCAGTAGAACTAAATGATTTTAGGCCAGTTGCACTGACCTCTTTAATAATGAAGAGTTTTGAGAGATTGTTGAAAAAAGAGCTCCTTAGAATGGAAGAAGATTCACTCGATCCTCTTTGGTTTACTTATAGGGCCAGGCGTGGGGTGTTTTTCAACCAAGGGTCCGTGGACCCCTAGTGGTCCTTGGCGTAAGGCCAGGGGGTCCGTATAAAGTATGAATTTTTGTATACATTTTGTATAATTTGACATGACATGTTCCCATGAAAGAAAAATCCAATATAGCTGATGATAGGGTCAACTAACTTGAATTATACTTGACTGCATTTGGTCCTCACAAAGACACAAATGACACATAGATGAGTCAATTTTGTTCTGGGGGTCCTTGAGGATGGTTCTGAATTGGACTGGGGTCCGGTACGCCAAAAGGTTGAGATTCAGGTAGAGGATGCTACGGCCACCTTGTTGAATTTGGTACTTAAGCATTTAGAGGGAACTAAGACTCATGCTAGAATTGTATTCGTTGATTTCTCATCTGCTTTTAATACGATTCAACCTCACATTTTAGTAGAGAAATTAACTTTTGAGCTTTGGTTTTGATTTTTGTATCATTGGTTGGATCCTTGACTTCCTTTTTTTTTTTTTGCCTGAGGTACTGTCTTCATCCACAGGGTCCCCTCAGGGATGTGTGCTTTCTCCACTCCTGTATATTTGATATACTGACGATCGCAGGAGTAGGCATGAGAATAGATTTATTGTAAAATATGCAGATGATTGAGCTATTGTCAGCCTCTTCCATGCTGATGAAAATGACCATGGCCTCATGGTAGATGATTTTGTTCAG
>NW_015552593.1:2519338-2524041 GCF_001515605.1 Sinocyclocheilus anshuiensis | reverse complement strand
TTATTAACATGTTTAAACATTCAAAAGCTAGGGATAGCTCGGGCCCTGATAATATTGAAGGTCGGCTGCTTATCTCCTGTGCAGAGCAATTGGGATCTATTTTTTATTATATTTTTCAACTGTCCCTTACTCAACAGAAGGTGCCGAGATCATGGAAATCCTCTAGTCATCCCAGTGGCTAAAAATAATCATCCAGTAGAACTAAATGATTTTAGGCCAGTTGCACTGACCTCTTTAATAATGAAGAGTTTTGAGAGATTGTTGAAAAAAGAGCTCCTTAGAATGGAAGAAGATTCACTCGATCCTCTTTGGTTTACTTATAGGGCCAGGCGTGGGGTGTTTTTCAACCAAGGGTCCGTGGACCCCTAGTGGTCCTTGGCGTAAGGCCAGGGGGTCCGTATAAAGTATGAATTTTTGTATACATTTTGTATAATTTGACATGACATGTTCCCATGAAAGAAAAATCCAATATAGCTGATGATAGGGTCAACTAACTTGAATTATACTTGACTGCATTTGGTCCTCACAAAGACACAAATGACACATAGATGAGTCAATTTTGTTCTGGGGGTCCTTGAGGATGGTTCTGAATTGGACTGGGGTCCGGTACGCCAAAAGGTTGAGATTCAGGTAGAGGATGCTACGGCCACCTTGTTGAATTTGGTACTTAAGCATTTAGAGGGAACTAAGACTCATGCTAGAATTTTATTCGTTGATTTCTCATCTGCTTTTAATACGATTCAACCTCACATTTTAGTAGAGAAACTTTTGAGCTTTGGTTTGATTTTTGTATCATTGGTTGGATCCTTGACTTTCTAACTGATCAAATTCAGAAAGTAAGGGTAAATGGGTGTTTGTCAGAGGTACTGTCTTCATCCACAGGGTCCCCTGTGCTTTCTCTGCTTTCTCCACTCCTGTATATTTGATATACTGACGATCGCAGGAGTAGGCATGAGAATATAAAATATGCAAAATATGCAGATGATTGAGCTATTGTCAGGTAGTAGATGATTTTGTTCAGTGGAGTGATAATTCATTCCTGCAAATAAATGTGTTAAAAACTAAAGACATGCATATTGATTTTAGGCGTAATCAAAGTGGTATAAAGAGAACCACTATTAAAGATCAGGAGGTTGAGTTTGTGGAATCATATAAGTATTTGGGATGTGTGATTGATAACAAGCTGAATTTGAATGTCAATGTGGAGAAGATTTGTACAAGGGGCCAGCAACGTCTGTCTACGGAGACTGTCCAAATTTAACGTTGATAGATCCCTGATGACTCTGTTTTACAAATCTTATATTGAGTCTGTTTTAGCATTTGCTATGTTATGCTGGTATGGCAGTCTTAGTGTGAAGGCAAAGACTGCATTGGTGAAAATAGTTAACACTAGCAGTAAGATTTTAGGAGTTCAGCAGAGTCATCCTACCGACCTACATAATCGCCAGGTAGTTAGAAAAGCCCAATCTATCTTAATGGTTACTTCCCATCCTCTCTACTCTGAGTTTCAGTTTTTACCCTCAGGATCTTGGTTAAGATTTCCTTCTGTTAGGAGTAACAGGTACAAACATTCATTTATTCCTACTTCTATCTCTTTGCTAAATTCGGGCATGTGGGTGGAAGTATAGGTGGAAGCAGGTAGTTGTTTGGTCTTGTGTTGTCCTGTGTTTTTTTTTAAATGTAATTTTTAATGTACTTTTTTTATGTATTGTAAATTGTCTTTTTTGTATGCTGGTCTTGCTGTAAAACCAATTGCCCTTAGGGGACATAAAAGAAAGAAAGAAAGAAAGACACAGACTTAGTCATAATAAAATGTTTTTAAATCATTTAAGTGTTAAACAGCTTACTTAAAACAACTTAATCTTACAGATTTTTCCCCAAGGACAAAGTTCATGTACAATGTTAGCCAAGACAATTTTGTTATAATTACATTTACCTATTTAGCAGATGTTTTTATACAGACATCACAAGCAATATTTCATAGAAGCAAACAATGTGTGCGGTGTGTTAAGTTAAACATTAGCATTTAAAGTAGAAAGCTAGATTAGTACAGAATCTACAGCAGAAGAGAAAGATTATTAGTATTATATATTAAAAACAGATTTATATTGCCCATGTTTGTGGTTGTAGATTAGATAAATGTTATGTTTGACTTTATGATTCCTTAAATTTTCTGAAGGGCCTTTTGGGGCATTTACGCAGTGCAGTTGCCAATTAACCTGGCAACTGAGCTCACGGCAGTTCCCACGATGCCTCCGCTTGCGACAGCACCTGATTTTTGAAAACAAAAATGAGTTTGAACCTGTTTTGATCACACATGTTTCCAGAGCTACCATAGCAAATAAAAAACCTCATATGAAACAGACACTGCTGCTATAAAGCATTTTACTTATTAGTTGGATAGACAGATGTTCAACTTAAAACCAAAGCTTTTGCCAGTGTTAAACAGCACTTATACAGTGAAGAGAATTAAACCTTAATTATAATGAAAAATAAAACTAAAAACAAAAACCAAATCAGTACTCAAAAGAGAATAATGGATTCACCTGTGGCTCCTGCACTGCATATCAATGGTCCACCCACAGCTGCACCCACAGTGCCGCCTATGGCACCTATGACAGCCTGAGCTGCAACAGGGATTCCAGCCGCACCTGATAAAACGAATGTAATGTGTTTTTTGAACATTAAAGCATGTCAACATATTCTGTTACACCAAATACACAAAATAATGATCTTTAAAAAAGAATCATATGACCCCTTTATTTAAAAACCAGTCATTCAAAATGAGATTTCCACAACAGAATTCATACATGAATGCAGGGCCTTCACTTGAATTCACAGATCCTGAATAATTCAATATGGAGTGGATTTTCGTGAAGTAGGTTACCTAATGTCTTTAATGTGCACAATTCATTACAAATGTATGCAGCATTAGCCGAAATAAATTTTTTTAAATTTTATTACACAGTTTTATCTCTTTAAAGTCCAGCAGAAATATAATGTGTTATTTATTTCAATATAGGCCTACCAATAAACGTATAAACAAATGTCTTTTCAGATAAAGTGGGCCATCTCTGATTGATCAAAAATGATATCCTGTATTTTAATTATAAATTATTAACCCACATTGTTTATTATTACATTAAACAAACATATTTAGCAACATATTTAACAAACCCCAAAACATATAGCCTATTAATTTATAAGTTCACTCAATTCATGTGTAAAATTCAAAACTGATAATATTTGCTTACATTTAGCTTACTACCTTTTTATAATTAGGTGTGGCCACAGTCACCAGTGTCATTCCATCAGCCAAAACTATTTTAGCATTTAAAGAAATAGTGTCCCTTTAATTAAGTAGGCTACTATAGTTATGTGCTGTAACCCAGTGTGAACCCACAGTCTAACTCAAACAGCCCGCCTTATCGCAATTCATTTTAAATCGCACAGAGTAAAGAAGAAATTCACAGAATGCAATAGCAGAGGTTTCAAGACATTGGCAAACCAGCGGCTTGAAGAGCTGCCACCACGGATCCAGCTGCGATCCCTCCTCCGTTAGCGACAGCAGCAGCTGACATCAAAGAGGAGGCAATAGAACCAACAGCAATTCCACCTGCGGTGAAACCTGCCGCTGCTAGAACAGCAGGAGCTGCAGCGACTGCTGCGGCTGTTGGTGGAAACATGGCATATTTGTAAAACCTTACTGGTTCAGATGGATAAATATTTAAAAGCCACTTAAAACAGTTGGCCTGTGTATTGCAACAGTTCATTGCGTTGAAACTTAAGCCGCTTTTCCACTGTCAGGCCAAACCGTTCTCGTTGCTTAACCGTTTCACTCGTGTTCCAAGCTGATAACAGAGCCCGTGGACAAACGCGTCAGTCGTTGCCTTGGTAACGCAAGTGTTTACCTAGGTTATCAGATGTAAACAGCGTTCGCTCAAAAAACACTTTTGGCAGCTACAGAGAGAAACTAGACACTGAGCAGCATCACACGCATGCCGACACGGTTCAGCACAGCTGCCGAGAACTCTGGACAGTTCCAGATCGTGCCGTGCCGAACCGAGCTCGAGTGGAAACATAACTGGAACCGTTCCTTACCGTTCTTAGAACCTTTCTGCCCGACCGTGGAAAAGAGGCTTAGTATGAAGGTAGAATGACGTCAGAAAGATTTGCATACGCAGGGTAATATTTGTGGAAGTGTACATAAGACTGTAAGCATAAATACAGTCTTATGTACACTTCCACAACTCTTACCCTGCGTATGCAAATCTTTTTGACGTCATTTTACCTTCATAGCTTAGATTCTAATAAAATGTAGCAAAACTTGAAAATCATGTATTCTACCTAGTGAAAAGACATTTAGCATTTTATTTACCTGCTCCTGCGCCAGCTGCGATCATTGTACCTTAGAAGAAAACAAACGTTAACTGTCTGCGATTGATAAATATGAAATATTCTGCAGTATTCTCAGGTAGGCTAGCTGTCTACTTACAGGGATCCATCCTTCAACTGAAACGGCCTTGGACTGTATGTCTGCTTATGTGTGAGAGTTGGAGTTTAAAGGTCTTTGGGTGTATCCTTTTCAGAAAACGAAACTATTCATCACAACAATTTCAAGATCAACACCAACTGCACACACAATAAAAAGCCATATCCAGAAAGAACAAACACTATATGAAACTATAATTTGAAACTATATA
>NW_015552593.1:2515666-2519134 GCF_001515605.1 Sinocyclocheilus anshuiensis | reverse complement strand
TAATTTGAAACTATATATATATATATATATATATATATATATATATGTATGAAACTATAGGCTAAACTTAAATCAATCAATACTTTTAGAAACAAACAAACAAAAGTCATTAGTTCCTCATTCAGTGTCCCAAAAAGGCATTTCAATAACTGACCAATAACCTTTTTATTGTCATTAAAGTGAAACTATTGAACCTAAACATTGAAGCCTGATAAAAATGGTCATTTGAAAGAAAAAATGTCAGATAGACTATTTTTTATTTTTTTGCAGAAGGAATGGTCAAATGTGGCTGCTTTCTTGTAGGATGAGGGGCTAGTTGTGCATGAGCAGTATGAATATCATCACTGTAACTCGTTTCTGATTGAAGGAGGGAGTCATGTTGCAACCATCCCCACTCTTACCCTAATACTTTATTTTTCTTTTGTTTGAAGCTGAGAGGCATTAACCTGTACTAAACTGACCCTCCATCAGGTTATGTTCAGGAAGTAATTTGCTAAAGCTGCTTACATTCTGTTACGTCATTTTTTTGGAAACAAAAGCTACAGTATTGGTTTACTTATCCGTAAACTTACCTGAGTATGTCACATAACCTGCGTTCTGATCAGATGGCTGTATTATAATAGAGAAGATGGAAGAAAACGGCCATATACTGACACAGAAATACACAACAAATCTGTATATAATGTGCATAAAGTCAGGGTACAGAACAAATTGCATCCCTTTTGTTGTTATTATATTGCAGATAGGTGACACACGGTGAAGGTGACCCTGCAATCTTGTTTGTAAGTCAGTGATAAACAAATTATAAAATAAATGATTTAAATGGATTAATAGGCTTAATCTCTTCATAATCATTCTAACCTCATAACCACACTAGTGGAATCATTTGGAGAACCTCTCAGGCTATCATTTCTATGAGAAACTTATAACACGGAACCTATAAGCTCCCGGAAGAACTTTAAAAAGTAACCTCAGTAATCCTATCAATTTATATAAAATTTAAGTTTCTTGAATACAGAATAGTTCTCCAGTGTGGAAATCTGAGAAAACTCCCCAATGACAGATTAAGTGCGTTATCCCGTGATGAATCACATTGAATTACACGCAATTAGATTATGACAACTAAAGAAAGAACAGAAAGAGACCATTTTTTTTTTTTTTTTCATTTTATAAGCACCTTCCACACACTAAACTGCTGATACAGACATTCCAATGTGATGTTAATCACTTAGATCACAGTAGGAAAATGATAAGAGATATTTGATAAACGCATTAATGCACAGATTTGAAACAGTTACAAAGTACATTTGTTAGCCATGCTGGCAGCAGCACCCTCAGTGGCTCCCACAGCCCCCATGATGGCTTGACCTGACGAAGGGATTCCAGCAGCACCTAAAGACATCAATTATCCCAGGTGAAAGGCCATAAACCAGTTTTATTGTTAAACTGTTAATAGAGTTTTTTTTTTTTTTTTTTTACCTGCTGCTGCACCAGATGCAGAAGAGTAACTAGAGGATGGAAAAAAACAAGTAAACTGTTTGTCAATTGTCGATAAACAACATTTAAGTTTATACATTTATATTAGAAGATACTTACAGGGATCCATCTTGGACTCTGCTAAAGCACACAAACTGGATATTCTTAATTTGTTCTAAACTCTGGGTCATCCACCTTGATAGCTCAGTGGGAGGGTGCTTTTCAAGAAAGGAAACCAAAACAAACAGAGGGGAACTTTAGACAAACATCGGATATTAATATTAAATTATATACAAATATAAATATAAAGTGGGAAATTATGTTACTTTATTACTTCAAATAATTACTAATATTACTTAAATTCATGCAATTATTTCTTTAAACATACAATTGTTTGTTTGCTTATCTTTCAATTTCACGTACTATAACTTTATTATTATTTGTTGAAATACTATCCTGCAAATGCTTTGGCCATACCATAGTAGATTGGAGATTGGGTAGACTGTGGAGAAAGGTCTTGAGACTGTGGGCCATACACTTTAGCTTCTACCAGTAAAGCACTGACTAGAGCTAGATCACACACTGCCCCCTGCCGACAGATCCAGCGCGTCACGAGTTGTTTGCTGGCTCAGAGGGTCAACAGGAAGTACTACTTGTGTCCCATCACAGTTCCCAAGCGGAAAAGGTTGTGGCATTAACGACAACGGCGACCCGTATGGCGTCCCAACAACGTAAGCGATAATACAAGTCCTTCTCCCATTATGCGCTGGCTCTTCGATCACAGTGAGAAACGCGGTGAGTGTTTTATCTAGCGTCTCGCGCGGAGTGGGCGTGCACGCTCTCAGTTCGTTTAGCGCGAGGCCTTCCTGCGGTGCACGCGACGCGACTCGAGACGAGTTTGTGCAAAAAACCGCGTCGAATGTGCCGCTAACTATATATGCACAGTTGGGAGGTGGTGTCGAACGCTTGTTGTTGATAAAGGGGAGTTTAATTCGGTCTGGTGAGCGGGTGGAATAGACGCAGGCTAGTTGGTAAAGGCCCGCGGAAGCGTTTGGTGGTGTGTTTGTTTTGTGAGGCTTTTTTTAATGCTGTGCTTTGCTTAAACGACGAATGCATCTTTTGCAAACACTAACGCCGTTTTTTAAAGCTGCCTTTTCTGCTCGGAGAGAGTCAATGAATGTGTGAGCTGCTGAGGGCCGCATGCGCTAGCTGTCTGTGCACGTGAGCCGATCTGGAGCCAAAATAAAAACACTGAAAGCGAAATGTTTCATTTAACACTTAATACAATTAAAAACAATTTTTTTGCAGTGTGTTTGTTGTCTGTAATGCACTTGTGCAGTTTGACACCTGATGCTTTACTTACTGTTCTAATTCATTTGACACATTTCTGTAGCTGTGTTTTCACAAGTAGGGGAGAGCGGGGCTAGTTGTCACTTTTTATTTAAATGAATATTTCCTAGAGTAGTTTTTTTGAACGTATGTATAGGCACATAACTTGATGTTGATTTCGTAAAGTTGCTTCAAGTTTTATGGCATTTAAAAGGAATTAAAAAAAAATATATATTTCAAGCCGTAATGGAGCTGAAAAAAGGAATGCTTGTAACGCTTTATTTTACGGTGTCCTTGTTACACGTTACATGTACCTACTATTATAACAATTAATTACATGCAAGTAACCCTAAACTGAACCCTAATCCAAACCCTAACCATATAGCAAGTACATGTAGTTAATATATTACCCAGGCCAGTACTTATTTGTATAGTTACACTGTAACAATGAGACCTTAAAATAAAGTGTTACCGGAATGCGTTAAAACTCTCTAAAGCTTAATTTGGGTAAGAACATATCTTAAGTCGTGGCTCCAAAACAACAACAACAACGTTTTAAAGGGGTCATATGATGCTGCTAAAAAAAACATTATTTTGTGTATTTGGTGTAATGAAATGTGTTTATGCGGTTTAAAGTTAAAAAAACACATTATTTTCCACATA
>NW_015552593.1:2515422-2515656 GCF_001515605.1 Sinocyclocheilus anshuiensis | reverse complement strand
GGTCTGAAAAAGCGAGGTGTGCTGTGATTGGCCAGCTATCCAATGCGTTGTGATTGGCCGAATACCTCAAGTGAGACGGAAATGTTACGCCCCTCACATATTGTTGATGCCGTGTCCGGCCGGAGCAACGAGACAAAAACATTAAAGGGGTCATATGATGCTTTTTTTAAAGATCATTATTTTGTGTATTTGGTGTAACAGAATATGTTGACATGCTTTAATGTTCAAAAAACA
>NW_015552593.1:2496106-2509770 GCF_001515605.1 Sinocyclocheilus anshuiensis | reverse complement strand
GCTGAGGCCGGGCTAGCGTGAGCGGAAGCCCCGGCTTAGCGTGAGCTGAGGCCGGGCAAGAGTGAGGTGAGGTGCCGGGATCGAGAACGGCGGTCCCGGCGGATCCGACGAAGGAGCGGTGAAAACAGTGAAAGCCGATCCGGCGATCCACAGCACTAAGTTGATGTATTTCCTCAGCGACCAGCACGGATCAGCTCTAGGCATGACGAAGCGGATATCGTCCTCTTTTGGAAGACCAAACAAAGTAGTTTCGCTTTCACAACGAAGCACACAGCGTCTTCACGACATGGCTGCAGCGGCAACAATACTACAGTGAGAATAAAAGTTACGCCTTCTTTCTTTGCGTGAACATTTGGGCGGCGTTATGCAAATCTTCCCACATAGTGAGGTAGATATGTGGGGGCGTGTTCGAACGAGCCGTTTTAGGTAGGTGTGGCTGACTCTTAACTTTTATAAAGAATATCTCTTTGGATTTGAGACTTTAGTCTTTGCAAATTTACAGATCTTCTTTATGCACCAAGAGCTTGTAACACTCCAAAGAGAAAGGAAAAAATGAAATTGCATCATATGACCCCTTTAATGTTATATTGCCAAACCTATTGAACACTGTTGCCTACAACATTCAGAACCCACTGCTAGAGTAAACAAACTTTTTTTGCAATTGGACTTTGGAATTGAAAGCTGGTAGTTACTGAGATACAGCCCCTGTGACAACTAGCCCCTGTCTACCCTATGTCTGTGTATGGCTTGCCATTCATTTTGCTTTAATGCCAAACATTTTATAAAGTACGAGAAACTAAGATTTTTATTTTTTTTTTTGGACAGAAGCAAAGCAATGAGCATATATGTGGAGTTAATGTCATCAATCCAACTTATTTGTCAAAATACTCAACATTAGAAGATAATGCAGTGTTCAAGATACATTTAAAACAATTACCTGTTTTACTTTTCCAGAGCAAACCATACAGTGCAGGCATTCATGGATATAGTTGGTGGCCCATTCAATCATCTGGTTCCCAGTGACCAGTTGGATGATTCCTTACTGCTCGGACAGAACCTGGAATGTGAAGCTAGTGATGAGTTTGAAGCAGGTCACGGCCAACCTGAAAATTCACTGAAGAACATGCTCAGTGATAAAGATCCCATGTTTGGATCTGCTAGCGCCCAGTTTCATCTCTTAGAAAATGAAGATGTCAGTTTTAAGCTTGGGAGCACAACAGGTACAGTAGTTGCTTTTGAAGTTTGTTTGTGCTTTAATTTAGAAGAAGGTTTGTAATTTAACTACTTTGTGTGTTTTGCAGCTGCAGATAATGACATGACAACAGCAGGTGTTAGTCAGAGTCCATCTGATGGAGAACACAGTCAGTCCAGCTTCTCACAGGGCAGAAGACATTTACAGAGGAGACAAACAGGTACACATAACAAAATGGACACAGCTGGATTGCTTTGAATCTGCTTGCAATAAAGGTTCAGAAGTAACCCTAATTAGTTCACTGATTGTTTGCAGCTGTCCAACATTTTTTGTCTTTTTGTTAAAGCTATTAGTTTTTTTTAAGCAATTTACTAGTTAAATCAATTTCTTACAATAAAATTAAAATACAATTTTAAATATGTAAACTTGTCAATTTGAATATATATATATATATTAGTTACTAATAGTTTAAAGTGCCCCTATTATGCCATTTTTACAGTTCCTAATATTGTTTTGGGAGTCTCCTACAATAGGATTACATGCATGCAAGGTCAAAAAAACGCTTTCGTTTTCTCAAAATATGCATTTAATATCACCTCATTTTCCAGCGATTCTCAAACGATTCGTTAGAAGCAGTTCAAAGATTCAGTCTCTCTAAACCCCTCCTTTCTGTGAGCCTGCTCTGCTCTGATTGGTCAGATGGCCCAGTCTGTTGTGATTGGTCTACGGCGTACAGCGCGTTTCAGAAACGATACGCCTATTTTAGTAGTTCTGTATTTTGAACGCTCTATAGAAAATATAAACATCTATTATTTATCATACTTACAGGTTGTGATTCAGTGGAGCAGCTGGTCCAAATAAACAGGATACTGATCCATCTTTCAACAGCAAGTGTTTTGTGAATCCCACGTTGAACTCCCCGAGATTAGAGAAGCAGTCGTCAGTAGAATGACATGTTTGTGGGTGGGGTCAAGTTGTTCAGAGTCGATTCTTTATTTTGGAAGACAATAACTTTATTTATCGTGCTGTTTCAGCTTTACAACTTTGCAGATCGTTTACATTCACAATACAGCTACATTACACACTGCATGAAATGGCATAATAAGGGCACTTTAAAAATATTAGGACGTTTATTCAAGATGTTTAATGTTTTTTCGCTAGACAATGATTAGGGATGTTCATTTCGGTTATTTTTCCTAATCGACAACTGATGCTCGTTAACCGATTATTAACCGTTAACCGACAAGATTATTTTAAATTAGAAAGGATACGTGTCTGTGAACCATTAAAAATACTAACATTTGTTTTCCCGATATTAATTTTACATGCGCAAAAAGCAGCAAACAACAGAACAGGAGTAATCACATGGTCATATCATATCACATCAGGGGAACTAAAATAGCCTAGCTATGTTTACAGTGTTTATTATAATGTTTATAAACATTTTGTGTCGGCATTAGGCCTATATAATAAAATGCGACTTATACTCATTTTTTTTCTTCTTCTAAAAAACAAAAAATAGCCTAGCTATGTTTACAGTGTTTATTATAATGTTTGTAAACATTTTGTGTCTGCATTAGGCCTATTTCTGAATTAAATAATAAAATGCGACTTATATGCAACTTTTTTTTTTCCTCTCTAAACATTTTTTTTTTATATACGCATAGCATATTTTGACCATGCAGCAAACCTTTTTAAATATTTTGATAAATTACTGAAAAAATTAAAATTTATAAATGACTTTTTAAACCATTTAACTGATCGTATTAATCGGTCAAAAATTCTTACGGTCGGTTAACCGTTTAAAATGAACATTCCTAACAGTGATACATGTAGAATAAATATTGCACTGAGCCACCAAAATGCTGAACGAAATCACAAAGGGTCTTCATGTTTTTGTGACAGGTAGCTTTCTCACTGTATAAGACGCTGCGAGTGACTTGCACTGTTTGGACAAAAAAAATATACATATATTATTTTGTAACTGATACGGAACTTAATAGGTAGCCAGTGCAGAGACTATAAAATATATTTTAATAAAAAATATTTTCCCAGTTCACCCTCCTTTTGGGCTCCTTTGATATGGTTTAAATGTCTGTATTGAGATATTAATAGAGCGTAAGGATTATTTGGTTTAAAGTCTTATTAAACCAATATTTTTGCCCATTTGCTGGGTTTGACTGCTCATCTGTTCTGTTTTGCCACTTTGAGAGTATTGAAACCATTTTTCTCTCTCAGCAAGCCGCGGTCGAGTTAAAGGCAGGCGCCCAGGTCCTGTGCGAAAAGCAGCAGAGAGTAACAAGCAAGAGTCAACATGTAGCACAAACCCGGGTGGAGATAAAAGCCTTGATGCAAAAAGAGAAGCCCTGCTCAGCCGTCGTTTTGGAGTCCATGAGGTCGACTCCTCTATGAATCCAGTAGTTGTGTTACGTCGATTAACTGTTACTGTCGGGGGCTATAAAATCGAACTGCTTCCTGGCCCGTCGCATGCGTTTGGATCATTTAGCACAAGCGCTCTTCAGTCTCTTGGCTTCCAGGATGACGGTGTCGCTGCTGACGGCCTTGCACTCGATTTGGGACAAAATCAAGATGATGGCACACAAGAAGTTGTTAATTCTGCACAAGAGGTTGTCGGGGAAGTGAGCGTTGGCCAGTCAACTAGTGATGACATGCCTATGGATTTTGGGCCGTATGTGAACCCTAATGAAGTACAAGACACTAACAGCAGCACCATGTCGCTCAAGCCCAGCGTGGAAAACGCCACACCAGCAGACGCCAAAAAGAATGACCAAATCAAGACCCGAAAGCTAAGTGCACAAAAAACAGGGAACAAGAACGGCACGGCAGTTCAACCTGCAGTCAAAAAGCTTCTGAAACACAAACAGGCTCTGTCTGCTGCCAAAAATAAACCATCTCATCTCACCTGGCCAGGGCTCTTGCAGAAAGTATCTAGACATCCCAGAGACAAAAAGATACATACAGGCCGCCCAGAAAGTCTCAAAGGAAAGCCCGTTAAGGTTGGCTTGAAACGCCCAGGTGGGCCAGTCACTCCTAAATCACCCTCAAAAATACAAAAGATTCAAGATGGACATCCTGCGAACCAAACCGTAAACCCACCTGTCCCGGTGTCCCCGACTGTCAGCAGAAAACTGTCATCTGATTCTGGTCCAGGTGTCAAGTCAGTCCAATCCCCTCACCCTTCGAAAAAGCCACAAAATCCTCCCACTCCTGTAAACAAAACAAACCCACCTGTGACAAACAGCCAAGGAGAAGAGGAGCAGGAGAAGGTCAAGATCAAGAAGCCGGAGAAGATTCAGCAAAGACACAAGAGTAGAAACTCCAGGAGTATCTCGATAGAGGAGCCGCAGCTGTTTATCCCTGATAATGCCCCTGTGGTGAAGAAGGAAGCCGAGGGCGAGCCTCCTCCTGAAAGTGAGACTGTGTGGGATCCCAGCAAGCACTGTGGATTATGCAAGAAACCTCACAACAACCGGTATGTCAACTTTTATCTCTAAATTCATTCAAATGGTCATAGGTCAATACATTTATTTCTGTATAATTTTAAAGATGTTTAATTGAGCATGCTAATTTGACCTGTTTTTAGATCTAGATCACCTTTGCCATTATCTAACACAATGCATTCTACCAAATTAGAAATAACGTGGCTTGGCAAACGATATGTTTGGATAATGGCTTCCTCTGGCATTGCAAATAAATTAGTTAAGTAGAAAACGATCTCTCCCTTCTACCACATGCTCTATGTTCTCTGCAGTGCTCCTCCTGGCAGCAGCAATCGCAGCCATGTCAAATGCAATAATGGGTTTAGACATACTTTTTTGGGCAGTAAATAATGGCGCAAATACCAGTAAATTGACTACCGCAAAACTTGGTAAATCATGCTGCGTGATTCATTTAAATAGTCTCCTCCCATAAATTTTGCGCCTGAAAGGGAAACTCCTACAAATGCATATGTAGTAAGGTCAGCTGCAAAAATGACCTTTTCACTGCACATCTTTAGTAAATCTGAAATGCACATCTCTAGTATTTAATGCCAAAAGAGGGTTTGTGCCGGTGCAAGCTGTTAGTAAATCTGGGCCTTAATCTTTATAAACACTAATCATTTAATAACCCTGTTAAATGCAATCTTTAGTAAATCTCAAAATGAATACCCATTGTTCATACTCTACATTATATAAAGTTGTGGTACCTAAATTAATTTGTAGCCATTAAAATATGGCAATAATCTGTGTTTTATTGTGTTTAGACAATATGTACTTAAATACCAGAAACATTAGAAAAAAGGGTTATTAGCTAGAATTTTAATGTTTATGAAGCTCTTAAGGTCTGTTAAATCAGAGCAGAAAGTCAAGGCATATATGTTGTATGTTTTGGTTTTCCAATGCAGAAATCTAAACATCCTTAAATCAAGATGCATTTACTTGAGATGCAAACTGATCATATGAAGTCGTTTTCTGTGAAACTGAACAAAATTGAGTTTATGCCTGTAATAAGAACAAACCTCTTGCCAAAGGGGTATTTTTTTTTCCTTTGAATTATTTTGATTTTGCATCCATTGGCATTTGCTTTTGTTTTAGTTATAAACTTACTTTGTGTTGACCAGTCTCTCATAAATCATGACTGAAAGTACATGTATCTTGATTTAAGAATCTTTAGATATTTTCAATGGAAAATAAGACAAAAATACTGCTGAGCGGTTAAGAGCAGAGCTATTCAAACCTATTTTTAAAAATTTTTTGTCAAATGAAAAAGTAATGGAGATCTGTTGGAAGATCTGTTGTAACTTTGAGGTGTTGCTAATACAACTCTGTGTGGTGCCTAGACATTTAGAGACCAAATTGACGTATTGGTACCTTCAATTAATTGCTTAAATGTTCTTTACTTGGTCTTAAAAAGCCATTTACATTTACCTTCATAAAACCTGCAGAAACCCTAATAAATTGGTAGTAAGAAAAGCCTCAAAAGCGATGGGCTGAAGACAGACCTGTGCTGTTGTCTGTTGTTTGATTAGGTTCATGGTGGGCTGCGGCCGCTGTGATGACTGGTTTCATGGGGATTGTGTGGGTCTGGATCTGGCTAAAGTTCAGCAGATGGAAAAGGAGGACCAGGAGTATATGTGCTTGAAGTGCTGTGCGGAAGAGGATGGGAAAACCGGTGCTCAAGCCACAGAGCAGTCAGATGATAAGTTGTCTGCTAAGCAAAAACCGAGACCCCAGCAGTCGGTCACCGCAGGTGGAATACGACCCTTCCGAAAAGTAAGCAAACAAGTCATCCTGTAGTAGACTGCAAAATAATGTGATTACATGCATAGTCGATAAAAATATATACATTTGTCAACATAAAAATCAAGAGTTAAAGAAGGTATTTATTAAGTTGTTTTAATTATTTTACTTGTATAGTGTTATGTAACTGACATACATGAAAGTAAAGACGTTAAGCAATAACTTTCACTCTAATCGTGTCAAATCTTGAGTTTGTGCCTGAAATTGTTGTGAAGACCAGAGGCTGCTAATTAATATTAGCGTGTCATTGCCTCAAATCAGATTAATCAAAGGGCTAAAATATTACAATTGGACTTCAAGGGGAAAAATAATAGAAATTGACAATTTGACCCTTTTAATTAGAAAGAACATGGGATCTGATTTGTCCTATATCAACCTAGTGCAAAAACAAAAGTTGTTTTTCTTTGAAGCATTAAAGTATTTGATGATTGCTTATGGCAGATTTACATATATATATTTTATTCTGCCCTTTCTGATTTAGCTTTTGAGTGCTAGCCACCAGCTTTCTTTAAAAGGGTTTGTACATATCTGCTTTTCTATATTATTAACACATGGGTGTAAAGGGGTTAGTTAGAGTTAGTTTGCACAGTGTTCCTCACAGGTGTGTTGCTGTGTTCACATGGATAGGTGTGTTACACACTCCGACTACCAATGATATGGCCACTTGAATTTGGTTGGCTCAGATTGCAGTTTTCACTGCTATATTGTAGTATTTATTCTTTGAAAAAAAAATTTTTTTTAACATAGGATGTTGGAGAACGACGACCGTCAGAAGATTCAGCATCAAAGGGTATAAATATTTCCATCAGTTATTTTACACACTATTTACACTTAATTTTTTTTATGATTGCTATTTTTTTTTTAATATATTTTTTAAATTACCAATTTCTTAATAAAACGATAAAATATTAATACAATTCACTTTGTCCTCATTAATATTTGAAATGAATACAAAATGATTTACATTAATAATCTTGAGTTTAAATTTTTGCAGGACCAAGTGTGAAACATGAGACGAAGAAAGTGAAAATATCACCTGTGACCTCAAAAAAACCGTCCACTGGACAAATCAGGCGAAGTGTTCGGGACTCGCTGGAGGAGATTCTTTTGAAACGGTGTGTGTGAATGTGATTTTTGCTAGATTACCAGTAAAGTTAGTCAATAGCTTTTCCTTAGTTGTTGAAACAAAGCTACCTCTTGTTTAAATTAAGTGTGTAATGTTAAGTTGTTCATACTCTCTTCAGTGTTTATCCTCTTATCTTACAGACTGAAGGAGGCCGATATGAAGATTTCATTGGATAAGCCTGCTGAGTTGGCCAGAAGAACGGAGAAAGAGCTTTTTGCTCTTTTTCAGGGTGTTGACAGCAAATACAAAAATAAATACAGAAGTTTGACTTTCAATCTGAGAGATTCCAAAAATAATGTAAGTAATTTGACATTATTTTTTTGGTAATATGATTGTTTTTCAGTAGCATATGATATAACAACCTTGCAACAATATTGTAAAATACGATTTCATATTTGACAAATATTTCATGTCTCTGTGCAGTATATTTTCAGTTGACCTATTTTCATTTCACTTCTAAAAATCTAATGCAGTGTTAATGAAAATAAATGTTCTTTTGCAGGTGTTATTCAAGCGAGTGCTCAAGGGGGAAGTTTCCCCTGCAGATTTGGTGCGTATGACTGCAGAAGAGCTGGCCTCTAAGGAACTGGCTGCTTGGAGACAAAGAGAGAATCGACATGTTAGTAAAACATAGCTGTGTTGCATTTCTAAAATCTCACAATAAACAACGTAATGCCATTTGCAAAGTGTTTCACTTTAAAAGTGAAAAGTGACGTGACATGTGGCCAAGTATGGTGACCCATACTCGGAATTAGTGCTCTGCATTTATCCCATCCAAAGTGCACACACACAGCAGTGAACACACACCCGGAGCAGTGGGCAGCCATTTATGCTGCGGCGCCCGGGGAGCAGTTGGGGGTTCAGTGCCTTGCTCAAGGGCACCTTAGTCGTGGTATTGAAGGTGGAAGAGAGTGCTGTATATTCACTCCCCCCACCTACCCTGCCGGTACGAGACTCGAACCTGCAACCTTGGGTTACGAGTCCGACTCTCTAACCATTAGGCCACGACTTCCCCAAGACTAACTTCATTAGTAAAGTAAAATACGCAGCAGGAAATGACATTCATTTGTCCATCAGAAAAGTAATTTCATAGTCATTCAGATTTTGACTGTTAACCCTATTGATGTCTTTGCTGGCAGACGATTGAAATGATTGAGAAAGAACAGAGAGAGGCAGAGAGACGTCCTATCACTAAAATCACCCATAAAGGGGAAATTGAAATTGAGAATCAGGAGCCTGCCAAGGCACCAGAGGCCATAGAGGTTGAGGTGAGATTTGGGAGACATTATGCTCCATTCTGTGCAGCTTTGTTATATTTTCCAACAAGGAAAAAGAAAATTGCATACTAAATTTTCCTTCTGTGTTTTCAGCCAGAGCCTGTGCCGAAAGCTGCGGAAGTGCCTGAAGAAAAACCCCCTGAGACTAAAGCTGACAGTCCCAAGAAATCTGTAGATACCACCAACTTGCACAAGTCTCATCTATTTGACCTCAACTGCAAAATCTGCACAGGTAAAACATTTTTATGAGTTCAAATAAAGTTCTGAAAAGGTTTTTTTTTTTTGGTGAAGAATTAAATGGGTTATATCATACTAAACTAAAAAGTATCCTGGGTCTACTTATGTTAGCAAAGCTTTTTTGCTTATAATTAAAGTCTGATAAATTAAGTCCATTAAGAATCTTCCACTTCGCATGTTAAAAAGAAACCTATGTCAAAGTTGCAAAAGTAGTTATTAGTAAAGTTTTCAGAGTTAAAGAATGTGTTTATGGTACAATTAACTTACTTTGATTTTTTGATGTTTCTCTGAAGGTCGCATGGCTCCACCTACAGAGGAAGCTGCTACAAAGATGGTAAAAGTGGCTACAACAGTTGTGAGAAGACAGTCTAGTACGACAGATGAATCTCAGCACTCCACAACTACACCTACATCAGCACTGATAGACGATCTGTGTTTAAGAGCCATGGAGGAAGGTCTCCTCAATTTTTTGCCTGAATCCAGGTAAGATTCCTGATTAAGCATGATTTTCAAGCAATCTCATGTTTAGTAAACGAGACTTTAAATGACATTATGAAATTGTTGCTTTAATAGGTCAGATAGTCTGAGTAGCAAAGAAGACACAGCGACATTCCTCAGCAATTTGGAAAGTCTGTGGAGTGGCTTTGTTGATATGCCAGCTGTGGCGAGGTTTCTAACAAAAGCTTATCCTGTCTCTGGAATACTGGACCAACTTACACAGGTAAATTGGCAGTCAGACATTTTGAAACATCCTAAATGTGTCATTTACACATATGACCTGACGTATTAGAAACATTTTGAATTGTGTCTGCAGGATTTGCCAGACAACATCCAAGTAGGTGGACGAATCTCTCCTCAAATAGTCTGGGATTATGTTGAGAAAATCCGTGCTTCCGGGACAAAGGTGAGAATGATTTATTCTTAGATTTGTCACATTCTGTAAGTGATCATTTGTATGTGCTGTTTGTGACTTTACATTTTTTCCCCTAGGAAATATGTGTTATTCGTTTCTCCCCTGACACCGAGGAAGATGAGATCTCGTATACTTTGTTATACGCCTATTTTAGCAGCCGAAGAAGATACGGTGTTGTCGCCAACAACCGCAAACGAGTTAAAGACATGTATCTCATTCCTCTCGGCTCCACAGAAAAAATTACCCATCAGATTGTACCGTTTGATGGTCCTGGTAAGACTTTCTTTACAGGTTCATTTGTAGGATCCGCATGATTTTTGCAACAAAATCTTGATATTAATTGTGGCACTCCACATTGTAGGGCTGGAGACCAATCGTCCCAATCTTCTTCTCGGATTGGTCATCCGCCAGAGACCGAAAAGAGACTTTGGGGTAATCCTGCCAAGCGATGTCAGGGAAGCTCCAAGTTTCTTGGCAGAAAGCAAACCTCATGTCGATTACCCACAGAAAGCTCCTGCGGCTCAAGACGCAAGCACACGGAAAAAAGACACTGCCGACTTAATCAAGTCCGTCATTGAAGAACCTATATTGGATACTGAGACAGAAGAGAATGTTTCTTTGCGCTTTCTTCCTGGAGTGCTGAAGTTGCCTGGAAATGGGGCATCGTCTTCGAGCGACACTGTGAAAAGTGATTCTACAACAACAGTAACCAAGACTCCAACTGTTGATAGTGGAAACCATGCAGAAATCCATCCTAAACCTACGGCCACCGCTCCTCGACTTGATCGCTTCATTATCAAGAAAAAAGACCCCAAAGCTGTTAAAACAGAGCAGGCGCCATCCAGCTCGAGTTTGGAGACCAACTCAGAAAAGAAAGAGAGTGGAGTCATTCTTTCTCTGAGTGACAAACCTGCAGATGTTTCAACAGAGAGTTTCCTGTCTTCTCTCACGACCGCTAAACCCAAAGATGAGTCCGTGTCCGGCAGCACAGCTGCACCAGCTAGTCAAGAAACAAGCGAAACCACTTTATCGGATGCATTGACAGACTCTGTCAATGACGGCTCTAGCTCTGTCCCCAAAAACGAAACCTTATCAAGTCCCACCAAGTCTTTGAAGACATCTGGTATTTTAAAGACACCATCTTCATCAGCTGAACCTACCGAGTTAAAACCTCAACAACCAGAAAGTAATTCAGAAAAGAAAGTTACTCAGCAACCATCGGTGCAACCCCCTCAAGAGTGTAAAGCCATAGAGGACATCCAAGCCATCACCACAATCTCCTCCACTGGGAAAAACGAAGGTCCCAAGCAGTCCAGGACCTCTTCTTTTAACCCTAAAGTATATAATCCAGCCCCCATTTTTCATTCGTATTATGCTGGTCCACCTGATCCCCAATATTATCCTCCTCCAGCCAATCCTGCCCCTTTCTTACCCCTTCAATCACAGGTTCCTCCGCCTTTCCTGTTTCCTCCTGGTCCACCTCCTCCACAGATGTTCCCTCAAAGCGATCCTCACATGCTTGCTCCACCTTGGCCTCAAACCGTCCCTCCCCAAACGCTCCCTGTGCCTCCTCTGACATATGAGTCCAGCTTGCCGACCTCTTCGCCCCTCAGCAAAGACGAGAAGGGCTTGGAGAAGTCCTACGGTGACTTGGGCGACAAGCCGTCCAGAAGGTCCGATGAGACCTACAGGAAGGACAACAGAGATAGAGACCACTATGACAGACACCATCACAAAAGCAGGCACTACGACAGGGACCGCGAAAAGCACAGGGACAGAAGTCACAGTCATAAAGAGCACCACTCGAAAGAGGACAAGTATGAAAAACGGAGAGAGCGGCACCACAGCAGCAGTCATTACCGGGACAGAGACAAACACAGACGGGATTCTGATTATGAGAAACACAAGAGAGACTCGAGAGACAGGCGTTCGTGATCTTGGCATCAAACCGCTCCACTTTCCTTAAATCTGTCAAACAGTAGAAGAAAACTATTTATAAAGTTGCAAAATGATTTTTATATGGAAAAGCAGCTAGTACGAGATTTTTAGTTGGTGTTTTTTTTGCAATCTAAAGGACATTTGTTTTGTTTTAAAATGTACATTTTCCCTACCTGGCTTTACAAAGACCCACTAACATTGTCTTCACAAGCAGCTGGTTGTAATCAAAAAAATGAAACTACTGTTGTACGCAGTCTCATGGTTGATGAGAACAGCTTCTTTTGCCTCACTTTTTTTTTTTCCGTTTTAATTTTTCTAAAATTGTCTTAGGTATTTTCTATGTTTCAGGTGACAAATATTTCTTTGTTCATTTTGGCTTGTCACACAACAGAAATGTGCATATTCAGCACATTATGTACAGTTCATAATATGTTTTTATTGTTAGTAAAGCGACTGAAATTAAAGTCTTTGTTTCTTAAAGAGACTCATTTTTTATTGTCATGCATTGTAATAAAACACCTGAGATCACAGAAAAAGGTAGTGTTTATTTTACAGTAATGAAAAAGCAATTAAATAAGATTACTTTTGGGGTAGTATATTATTATTATTTTATATTTGATCATTATGGGAAATGGAAGTGTATCAACTATAAGCCACAATTTTTTAAATACAAGTTTGTTTGTTTTTTAACACCACGCACATGGAATATGGTTTAAAACCGTATTTAGACATCCCAAATTTTGCTAATAGGGTAGCAAAAACTGCAAACCTCGTATTTCACAAATGAAAACAGACATTCTGACCCTTTGCTGAAAAAAAGGTTTTAAAGCCATATTTCATACCTTATTTTTGACATTGAGAATAAAATCCTTTACAAGTAGTTAATATATAAATTCAGAAATGTCACCACATTATTTTATTTAAAAGACATTTTTTTTGTTGTGTTGTGTTAGTGCAGAGTAGAAAATTGTCAACAGTTTTTTCCGTGGCATAAACGAGAATAACAAATCTGGACAAATATCAACTGGTAATTCAGTAAGAGGCACAAATATATAACAGTCCTGCTATCGTGTTCATCTCTTAATTTCGTTTCTTCAAACAACACATTTGTGTGGTCATTTTGAGATGATTTTTTGCAGTGTTTTTTGTACCTTTCATAAGCATCTTTAATGCAGGATCATTCCTATCACCTTGCAACATCATTTTACCATGCCAGTGATAAACAACAGATTTCACCTCTTAAAAACGGGCATTGAGCATGTATTTGTGAAAAAAATCTAGACGTGAATACCTAAAATCAAATATCAAGATATCAACAATAATCAGTCATTTTTTCTACTCTTCACCTTGATAGAAATTAAAACCTTCACTGGCTTGTAGAAACTCCAGCTCTCTGATGTCCTGATACAAGAAAACATCTTTAATACTCCCATCAAACCTTTTAGTAAATACACTAGACGTAACTGATGCCACATCTCTTTTCAATTCAAAACCCCCTAAATAAATCACTCCTCCATAATTTACCGCTACATACCGTTCAAAGGGGTCAGTATCTTCAAAAATGACTCTTTCCTCATTCACATAGACCTGGATGAGAGTCCAGTTGTGAGTAATAGACAGGTAATTCCAGTGATTACAGCAGAAAGTGTTTTGATGCACAAGAGGAAGAGCGGTTCTCTCA
>NW_015552593.1:2488321-2496096 GCF_001515605.1 Sinocyclocheilus anshuiensis | reverse complement strand
AAGATTGACCGAAACCTTCAGATAACCCGTCCTGCAGCCCAACCGCTAGATGGTCATCGTCTTCACTCTCTGCTTTCCCCATCCAAAGGATCAAACCGTCCCAAGCTGAAGTAGAAAAATTCAGTGACACCTCGGTGTACATTAGATTCCTAGAGTTGTACTTCGGATCCTTGTATTTCAAATAAGAGTTTCCAGTAAACCTTAAAGTCCTCATCGTAACTTCTTGGTCACAATAAGTCCCAATCCATCCTAAAGAACACATACATGAATATGAAGCAGACGTTGTGTTATGGACACAGACAGAATCATGTTGACAAAGATTGTTGACACAGTGAACTGACTGCTGGCACCGTGAACCGGTCCACAACGAGGGGCAAATACACCTGAATGAAGAAAGACCTGCTGGATGGCAGTAGCCACCGTTCAAGCAAACCTTATATCCACACGCTGTCCCGTCCCAGTCGCCAACATTGGCTCCGTCCAGTGCGCCTGTCTCTGTAAGCTCAAGGTCCTACCCGTTGACTATGACCTCTCGAATGCCGCCGGTGAATCCCACCAGGTCCTTCTCTGTGGCATCCAGGGACACTGTTCAGGGAAGACACACCACCAATGAAAATATATGTGGTGACATCCAGAGTGGTCGAGCCCTCCGAAGAGTTCCTGGTCACGGCTTCATCGTCTAGAATCAGGAAGCCACGGTTGCCTTTTCTACCAGCCTTCACTGTGTGCCACCTTATGCCAGTCACATCTACACTTTTCGGAGACTGTAATACAATAGTTTCATTTCCCAGATTATAGCGGAGCTGCACAAATCCAGCTGATAGGGATATGCTGAGGAAATCACCTTGGGTGGGACGAGAATAAACGAAAATTAACAGAATTTTGTTCACAATATTACAAACTATATTGTAATCTTTATTGTTTTTATTCACATTTTGTTATTAAACACATCTTAAATATGAATATGTATTGAGCATACACTTAAATGGTTTAATTTTGCATAATGTAACAGAATTCAAGATGCTGTCTTACCAGCCGACTGCTCAAGTAGCGTGCGGTGTAGAACAGGATGCCCTCCGGTGAAAGAGTTTGAAACTGCAGTTGCAGATGAGTTCTGTGCCTTATGTTGATGGGAGGAAATGACACCCAAGAGGATTGATTCCCACTGAAGAAAGGATCAGTGATAGATACAGCTGGAAAAGAAATGGAGAACCCTGAAAGTGTTGAAATTTAATAAGCTTATTTAAGCAACTTCTTGACTTTCATAGTCAACATGGAGCAGTGGAGTGTTTTTTTTTTTAATATTATATATTAATAATTCTAATTATATTATATCTACTAACTGGACAGTATTTTGTTCTACCCACAGTTACTATATACCTGAAAAGAAACAAAAATATAGCTGTTAATAATAATAATAATTAAAAAAAGTTATTAATCTCCGGTCTTTAGAAAGCAGAATGAGACCATTTGGAAATTTTAACCTATCATTTTATTATCTTTATTTTCTTTTTTACACTTTGTTCGTCCGAACCCTACTGAGGACCCCCAGCGGTTCCCTGGAGGTGGGATTATGTGTGTGTGTGTGTGTGTGTGTGTGTCTGTGTGTTTTTAATTACATACTATACACAATATTGTTCAAAAGTTTGGAGTCAATGAGATTTTATTATTCACCAAACAATCCTACAAAAAACATTATTAACATTAGTCAGTTTTGCCATTACATTACAAAATAAATGACATTTTAAAACATTAAAGTAAAAAAAAGTTATTTTAATGTGTCACTATTTTACTGTATTTTTGATTATTGCATCCTTCGTCTTCAGAAACATTTTTATACACATTTATAAAAACAAATTGTAAATGCATGTAAATATATTATATTAATTCTAATTATATTATATATTTATAATATACATGGGATTGATTGTGGTCTAACCTTGCTGGCAGAAGAGTCCAGCAGAGCCTAGGGGGCACTGGCATGTGTATCCATCAGGAAGGGGCACACAGGTGGCGCCG
Organism: Sinocyclocheilus anshuiensis; assembly: GCF_001515605.1. NCBI lineage: Eukaryota > Metazoa > Chordata > Actinopteri > Cypriniformes > Cyprinidae > Sinocyclocheilus > Sinocyclocheilus anshuiensis. The sequence goes on along the minus strand of NW_015552593.1, from coordinate 2,494,077 downwards.
CGAGCGCAGGAGGGCGGTGGGATGTGCTCAGCCTCACAGAACGACACTTTCTCTGAGCAAAGAGCACCTTTCCATCCAAACACACACTGACAGCTGGAGGGGAAGGCCAAATACAAATGATTAATAATGTTTGTCAGTCATTCCCGCGCACAAACAGGTGCTCGTTCTGAAGTGGAAGTCTTACTGCACAGAGGATCCAGAGTCCACACAGGTGCCTCCGTTCCGGCAGATGACCAAGCTGCACGGATTAACACCACACTGCCCCACATTACGTCCTGACGCTGGCCTGCCCCCTGGCCCTCCTGGAGGATGAAACTTCTCATCTCGTCTCGTCCGGAACAGCAGATCGAAAATGCAGCCTTTAAAGTCAAAGATAGAGAGAAAATCCTGGCATTATTTACTCACCCATTGAATTGGCTCTATCTTTCTCTCTCCTCTCCACCTGTAGCTGGTGTGTGGTGAGCGCACTGGCGCTGTTGTCCTGTGGCTGCCGTCGCATCATCCAGGTGGATGCTGCACACTGGTGGTGGTTGAGGAGAGACCCCCCCCATATGATTGTAAAGTGCTTTGGGTGTACAGCAATACACAATAAAGCGCTATATAAATGCCTCATTCATTCATTCACTCATATGTTCATGGTAACCAGGGGCTGTATAGCAAACAAAAAGCAAAAAAACAAAACAAAAAACACTAAAACCACTTTGAAAATAGTCTTTACTTGTGCATTATTCTGATATAAGCCATATGATAGTATTGTGTGAGGAATAGAGTGAAATATACAGCATCACAAGATTTAAAAAAAAATAAATTTCTATTTTTATTCAGCAAGAATGCATTAAATTGATAAAAAATGACAGTAAAGACTTCCATAGTTACAAAAAATTTCTTTCAAATAAACGCTGTTCTTTTGAACTTTTCTTTTGAAAGAATTCAGAAAAAAAATCCATGTTTCCACAAAAATATTAATAACTTTTTTCATCATTGATAATAATATGTTTCTTGAGCACCAAATCAGCATATTAAAATGATTTCTGAAGGAGCATGTGACACTGAAGACTGAAAATTCAACTTATCAATCACAGGAATAAATGTATTTTTTAAATTAAATATAATAAAATGTAAAATTTATTTTAATCATATTACACAACATTACTGCTTTTACTTCTGATCAAATAAATGAAGGAATAAATGACAATTTAAAATATATTAAAATAGAAAATAACAATTGTAATAATGTTTTACTATATTAGTTTTTACTGTACTTTTGCTCAAATAAATGCAGATATTTGATCAAATAAACTTTGAAAGAACAGACTTCCTTCAAAAACATACTGACCCCAAACTAAGCTCTTCTAATCACTGTGGAGGCATCCATTGAACATCCCAGCATGCCCCAGATGCCTTTTTCTATAAGACTAGTAAATGTAACATTCAGAAAGAGGAAACATTTGTGCCATCGCTGAAAGTTCATCTAATAAAAGCATCTAATTCCGGCACATGGCTCTCTACAGAAACAAGAAGAAAAAATAACATGACAAAGTGTGTGATTATTTTTGGAAAAGCCATCAGGGAGAAGGAGAGAGAGAAAATATGTACAAGTCCGTGATGCTGAAAAAGAAAAATCTATTCTGTTCCTCTTTTTCAAATAAACAGAAAAAAAGAATTTATATATCCAGTAAGTGGCAGATACAGATACAGTGTTATGAGTATCAAGCGACTTGCGCTCCATGAGATCAGTTCATATATTCATAGGTGGGTATTAAATTCAGATGATAATTAAATAGTCAGTCAATAACCATTTAAAATCATAATCAAGCAGTTTCAGCAATGTAATTTGAGGTTGAAGATGCCCCAAGATAGCCATTCTGAAACTATACTTTATTTGCCCAGTAGACTTCCATTGTAAGTGATTTACTGTAAACTGAGGGATGAGTTGAAATTATGTTATGCTGTAATAGAGAATAACTTGTATTGAATCTAGCGCATTTCTTCAACAAAAGCGACTAAATAAGACATGCAGTGGTTGGGAGGAATCAGTTCACAAATGTTTTCATGATGTTGTGCTTAAGATCATTCCACAGAATTTCAATGAGGCTGCAGTCAATGGCCAATTAAAAACATTTCTTAAATCACAGACAAGACACTCTGGTGTTCTGGAACAGAATGTCTCAATTCAGCTCTGCAGAAAATGCAACAATTTATGTCAGAAAAGATTTATGAAGGATTTACAGAGAAATGTGTTCTGCTCGTGTTTCATGAATGAGGCTCATTGACTGTAAAGCATCCAGAGCCCGAGACAGAAGATCCACTCCATCCTACTCGCCTCACTGTGATTCACAGCTGTTATAAAATGCTGTGTAAAAAGATGACAGAGATTAAAGATAAAAAATACACTACCATTCAAAAGTTTGGGCACAAAGAACTGAATCTGAAATCCTATCAGCTTTCTTTAAAGGTGAATCCTTAAAGGAATAGCTCACCCAAAAACTGGTTAATTGATGGACTGAAGTTGTGTGGATTACTTGTGGAATATTGTGATGTTTTTATCAACTGTTTGGACTCTGACGGCACCCATTCACTGCAGAGGATCCATTGGTGAGCAAGAGATGTAATGCTAAATTTCTTCAAATCTGTTCTGCTGAAGAAAAACTCATCTGAATCTTGGATAGCCTGAGGAAGTCAATTTTCAGCAAATGTTATTTTTTTGGGTGGACTGTTCCTTTAATTCATTTTGTAGATTTGTGACTAAGTAAATGTCTTTACAAAGCTATGTAATGTAAGAATAGAATTTAGATTATTTGTTTGGTCAGTACATACTTCCCATACTTCCATTTGGTTATTTCACTGCTTTATGTGTCTAAACTTTTGACAGATCAATAGTTGTTACATTTTACAAGCAATTCCCCTCAGAATGATAATGCTGACCTGCAAACACCATATTTTGTAAGCATTAAAATGTATTTTCATAAAGCTTTGTGATGAATGATTGCACACATATTACACACAAGGTTAAGGGTCCCATCAGAGCTAAACAGAAGATCAATTCACGCACCTCACTCTATCACTTCACAGATGATCCATGTAAGAAAGACTGATTTCATCATGAACTGACAATCTGAATCAAGACATCAAACAAGACCATAATGAAAAACAGGAAAAAAACACACTACCTTGAAAGCTGTTCTGGAACCCAGAGCCCGCAGGCAATAGCTCAGGTGTGTATTCTTCATATCCACCCACATAAAGTTGACTAAAGGTGTTCAAGCCCACCAGTGGTCCATCCTCCTCTTCTGCCCATCAACCTGTTCAGAAAAGAACAAACCAACATGACGTCAGCTGAGAGTCAAAATCAGTCACTCAAAGCAAGAAAACACTTTGAATTTCCATCCCCAGTCATTTCTCTTTACTTTGTATGAACGTATGTTTACTGGCTTTGTCTTGCATTTCAAACAAATAGTAATTATTATTTAATTTTATATAAATTAAAGACATGCACTGAAACGGGTTGCTGTGAACAGAGCTGTTTTTGACAAGGTAAAAAGGCATTTTACACGAATGAATGTATAAAATGTACAGTTATTTATAAAAGATATTTCTTATTGTTAAGATATTTAAGATATATACTGTATTTCCATTAGATTTTTTTCAATAAGATTAAAAGTGAAAAATGATTTATGCTTAAAAAATATAAATGATATACAGTATTATCTTAAAACTACTCTTAATATCTCTATAATATACTTATTTTAATTTTAAATTTTTTAAATTAAAATTTTTTTTTTACTGGTAAGCAAGATTTTATTTTTATTTCTTTAAATATTTCTATAATAATGACACTTATACTTATTGTAATATTTATAATTATTGAATTATTTATTATAAAATTATTATTACTATTTAATCATTTAAAGATGTTTAAACACTTTTAATGGTACACAAGTCAATTTTTTTTATAATCAATATGTAACAAAATATCTTTATTTTTATAATAATTTCTTTATAACATTCTTTGATGTTTGATGCGAAATGTTTCGCAACACTATAAAAAAATATTTACAATCACTTTCGATCAATTTAATGCATCTTGGCATTGAATAAAAGTCTAAAAGTATATAAAAAAAAATTAAAAAAAAAAGACGGACCCAACTTTTGAATGGTAGCGTATCTAAAAATAAAATTGTATTAGTATTGAGTAGGTCAGACCAACCTTTGCTTTCTGTGAAGCCAAGTCAATATATAACTATTATTTAACAGTGCAAATATAAAACACTCCTTCAGCCATCCGTTTTTCAGATATCTTCCAAAGTGCACTGTGTGAATATTGATCCTTGGGTTCAGGCGCTTGCTGATAATTGTTACCAAACCAGAGCCGAGATTATACTTATGAACAATCCTGCCGTTCCGCACCCCCAATGCGAAGAAGTCGTCTCCACTGATGCCTTCAAAAAAACAATAACCCACAGAATCCAATTAACCAGGGGCGTAGCCATCATTTCAGAAGTGAGGGGGACAGAAATTGCATTGTTCATATACTTTATTTATTACCTGGAGATGACTTGACAAACACAAATAAACCATATTGTCGCAATCGTATGTTTAAAGTCTTCATGTTTCCAAACGTTTCTGTTTTCTGTGAAAACAACTGTTTTCATACAGCGATAGCTGGACGCTTTTGTCCATATTAGGAATCTCCTCATATGACTTTCTGCGCGAGAGCGCCCTCCAGCTTCGAGTATGAATGAAACATACACTGCATGAGTGTTTAGCGCTCCGCGATGTTAATCTCGCTTTATTCTGGGTCCGAATAAAACATCAGATCATGCACAGGCTATCCTGTCTCTTTGAATTTAAATTTATATTTATTGACACTGGCTCTTGAAAACCTCCATGTGAACACACTTGCCCGAAAAAGTGCGGGGGACGAATTTACGTGATATTAAAAGCGAGGGGGACACGTCCCCCGCGTCCCCCGCGTAATCTACGCCCCTGCAATTAACACATGCAGTGGGGACCAAAAGTCTGAGAACATATTGGAAATCTAGGATTTTTGTTCTCATCAGTTTAAACCTGGAAATAAACCGATTAAGGGTTTTGAAAAATGCATGAGGTAAAACGAATCACTAATTTTGATGTGGCCACTAATCACTCAATTACTATGCAAAAAAGTAATAAATTAGAAAAGTATGTCAAATTGAAGCATTTTCACTGGTGGTCCAGGTCAATCCGGCCATCTATAAAATGTCATTTATTTTTCTTTTGAGCTGATGGATCTAACGCTCCAATTTATCTGGCCAATTATCAGGTGAATAGTTGCCTTCCCATCCTCTCTGATTCCTTCTTTTTGATTTTGTCCTCCACTGTGCTGCACGGCTCCCTTGACAATTTCTTCATTATTCATAGCGCTGTCCTCTTCTCTCTTTCCCTCGATGAATCATCCTAAACCAAAATCCCAAGATACACTCGCTGAACTGAGGAAGATTCATACCCCCTTACGCTTTTATTCAGCTGCCTGTCTTTTGATTAAACATGTTCGTAGCAGTGACGTGTCAGTTAGCAGCCACTGAAACTGACCTTAAAATAAATTGCCGATGGTGGCGGAGGAAATCAAGGCATGAGGAAACTTGACCGAGATGCTGCGTCTCTCAAAACGACAGCTCTTCTTCTTTAACGCCATTTTCAACAGGAAGTTGATTTGTTGGTTTTTGTTATAAATATACATTTCTACATGTAGAAAAAAAGCCTGTCAATGCCTGTTT
>NW_015552593.1:2472956-2488044 GCF_001515605.1 Sinocyclocheilus anshuiensis | reverse complement strand
GTATATATTTTGAAAATTATATTATTTAATTATAATTATATATTTTTATTATACATTTTTACACACTATTATTAAATAATTATTACTCATACTTATCTACAATTTAAAGATGTTCAAATGTTTTTATTGGTAAACAAGTCTGCATTTATTGTATTTATTACATAACAAAATATTTACATCCTTATCTTTACATCCTATTTTGAACTCTATGGTTAAGAGTTCTCCTCCATTATCTGAGATTTTTAAGAGACCTCATATATAACAGATCTTTCCCTTATGGCAGATAATAAAAATCATCGCTCCGTTGTGTGCACAGATAAATGGTCTCTGCTGTTGGGTCCTGGACTTACACTTACAGCACATTTTACAGCAGCTGCACCATTAATATCTCCTAGTTGAGTGATACTATTTCTGAACCTCACTTCTTCTGACATGTCCTCATCTAATGCTGGGAAAACGTTTGCAGCCAAACTGCTATGAATCCAGCTCTTTTTTTTTCATACACCAGCATTGTATGATAAGCACTGACAGACGAGCTGAAACCAAAGTGAATAAAGAAAGATGGAGTAACAAATATAAAGGAACAAGACAATATTCCCATTTTGACTCACCTTGTCCCTTTTGCCCAGAAAAGAGAATGAGGTTGTTTCTCAAAGCGGAGACATTATTGGCAAAGGTGAGCTTCAGGTGGAATTCATAAAAATGACCCATACTGGGAATAGAAGGATAAGCCACATAGGATGAGTATCCAAATTCATCAAGTCCACTAAACCTGGGCCGAGTGATGTTGACAGCTGCAAATAAATAGCAAAACAAAAAAAATGCAATATTAATTTAAGAAAAAATGTATTTAAACATGCCTATAATAATAATAAAACATGTCAGGGCTATGATAACATTATGGTTAATGGTGACCTATCCTAAGGGTTGCATGTTCAATTCCAGCTACATTTACTATAATTATACTTGAGAAATGTATTGTAATAAAAAAAATGCAAAATAACACTTTTACTGAGGTGAAGTTCCCAGCAGCAGCTGTCTGAGAAAGAGACACAAGATGGCGATATTGCACTATTTATAGCGCTTGTCAAACTCTAAGCATTGTTATTTCCTGTGGGGTGGGGGGGATGCTGCTGCTAAATTATTATTGTAATTTTGTGCCATTTTACTCTGGGAACGGACATTGGTCATAACAGCAATATCTGCAGAAATCGGTCAGAATTTGTGAAATGGCTGTGACTTTGGACAATGCATTTCAGAGCTGGAAAATCTCACCATTTAATCACCTGGTCCACTAAGCATCGCTCAGAAACATTTCAGCTTGGGTACATTAAGCTTTTACACTTTTTCTCCAGTGAAAAAATGTGCTACATAAAGAGTTTTCTCCACCCCTCATTTTGTCTTTATGAACTGTGCAGTCTGTAAAGCATCTCCGGAGGATTTCTCTGGGAACAGCATTGAAGTTCTTCCCTCTGCTCTCCCCTTGAATTATTGATGCCTTTTGAAACTGCACATATATTACCTTGTCACGGTTTATTTGCACAGCGCCTAATGAAGGACTAGAATGCGTATTTAGCAGGCATGGCTTGATGGGGCCAGCTGTATTTCTTAACTCGCAGTGTCATGTAATGGCTGTGTGATACGCTGCATTTGCTGAGTTATGTTTCTTGCTCCAAGTGAAATTCATTAATAAACCGGCAATTTATTAATCGGACATACTGGGTACTTTTTGAGAACGCCAATTACCATCCTAAGATAAACTGCAGTCCTGTGTAAGGATGTGGTTTGAGCTCATTTCCAAAGTCAAATGGGATTTCTGATAGTAGCCTTCAGAAGTAATCAGAATTGCATTAATTAGGCACGAAAAACTCTTGCTTTCCCTGCTTTATTTCTCACTAATGATAGGAACCACACTGTATATTTTTTTTAATTCTTCTTTTAACCAGGCCTACATTTTTTTCTATCAATGTCCCATATGACAGGATAAAGATATGACCTCAAATATCCATATAACTTTTAATGCAAAGGCACTGCAGAGCACAGGCTGCTTCTCTCTGCTGTGTTATTCTGCTGCTGTTGCTGGAGGTGAATAAAGGAACAAGAAAACAAAACCTCCGACTCGCTGGCAGTTTTTACAGGTGACATATCACCCATTTATTTCCATTCGTTCTAGTCAAAAACCATTTGTGTGTAAGGATTTTGCTGTAGTGAAATTCAATAGCTTTCCGTCAGCTGCGTTGGCTGGACCCGGAGATATTTAGCTTTTTTTGATTTCCTTTTACCACTGACACACACACATATGCACGCAAAAATGAAATAAACAAAGACATAAAAATAAAGATATGCACATTTGAGAAACTCCTCACAAAATCGGTTTGATCCTACACACTTCCCACAAGATGATTCTTTAATCTTTTGACGTAGAGCCTGGTGCCGATGAAATGAAAATACAGGAAGTCACATGATGTGTGTGTTAAGGCAGTAAGGCGGTTTAGGACAGATGTGCTATTATGTTATGGGTCTATTTTAGGTGAGTGTGATGTTAACGGTGCGTCAGGGAACACAGTCTGTCCTCTAAACTCCACTGCCGCCTCAAGCTGCTTTCAGCAACACAAGCTCCCATGATCAACCGAAAAAGATCAATCTATCTGTCTGCCTGTGGATTCTGAATATACTTCTAGAAAAAAGCTAACTCTTTGATAATAAAGCTGCATTTATGCAAAGAATAGATTTTAAGTCGGTCAAAAAAAATAAATAAAAATAAATAAATAAAATAAAAAATGACAGTGCTGTTATTTTAAAATAAAACTATTAAAAATTATGCTTTAATGGGGCCAAATTATTATTGGCAATTGAAATAAAGCTGAAAAATATACATATTAGAAACTTAAATGAAAAGAAAATTAAAAATTTTGCCTTGGCAACTAACTGAAAAAAGTTTTCATTTGATTCATTTTAGTACTTCAACTTACAGTGAAATAAAAACAAAAAATGTGCACGACAGTGTTATTAAACAAAGTAAAAATTGTTATAGGTAACTGAAACAAAGCTGAATTAAAATAAATGATAAACATTAGATGAAAATCTAAAAAAACTAAAAAAAAAAATATTAAAATGTTGCCATGGTTAACTAACTTACATAATTTTAACTAACTTAAATAAGTTTTAAGAATTTAAGTTTTTGTAATTTTAGTACTTGTACTGAAAAAAAAAAAAAAATCAAAGCTAAATAGAAACATAAAAAAATAATAAAAATGAACATTATTAATAAAATGACAAACCTAAACTAAAAATAAAATGAGAAACTAAAATATAAAAACAAACATTAATTTAAAGTGCTAATAAATACTATCATAGTATTCAGATAATACTAATATAACACTGGTGCATGACACCCATTTTTCCAATATATTTATTTTTCTTGAAAGTTAATTTAAGCAGCTACTTTGGATGTTACCACATAAATCACATTTGCCATGTTGCCTGGCAACTTAAAAAAAAATAAGATCATGCTCTTTGAATCTTATTTTCTGAGTAATCTATAAAAATACATTACTAAAAATTTATCTAAATGCAACACTAAATCAATACATAAAACAGACTCAAAACACCCTTCCTATAATTCCATTAGCCCATGCTCATTTGAAGAAGTCCAGCACATCTAAAGTTGAGTGACTGCCCAGAGGCAGCGAGGCCTTGGCTACTAATCAATACTGATTGATGTTATCTGCTGTTATCGGCCTTTAAATTCAAATGTCAGTGTGACACTGGGAGATTAGAACACTCTATTTGGCATCGGGCTCTTTGCTGTCTGACAGAGTGATGTCTGCTAGCCCTGCCCGGCGTGCTGTGCCAAGCGGCCACCCAATTAGATTACAGCAAAATAGCAGCAGTTCTTTTCCCTCTAAGCGCCGTCGAGAAGATGAAGAGCCATCTGTGTAAGCAGATATCTGACTTTAGCTGACTTAACACTGCGAGGTAGAGCCGGGAAGAAGAGTACATTAGTTACACGGCACTGTAGTGTGTCTTCACAGCTTTGTTATTTGAGACAATAAAACAAACCCAATTGCAGCGAGTACATTCTGTGACTACACTTTGATAAATTAAGTTTCAGTCGCCTAATTTAAAGCACTTGGTGTGCTCATTATATGTGGATGCGTACTCTATTACCTGTAGATGCCTCGAAAGGTCAGAGGAATCGAGATGGCAGTGCAACGCAGACTGGCAGTTATCCACAAAACGTTCAGAGTTCAGTAACACTTTAGTGAGCTTGTAGCGAGCGTAGAGCACTTAGCTTCTCTAATTGGAACAGTATTTCAATGGCTTGCATCAGTTAAACAAAACCGCTGGGAATATATTTCAATCTACCACCTATGGGTCTAACTTCAAAGACGGAGGTGCTCGCAGGAGATGGAGGAAAACAAATCTCAGAATGCAACAAATATCAAACGAAACACCCTCTGGCCATGCCGGCTTCATTGTGTCTCCACGGATGCTGGTGTAAATCGCCGTCTGTGCACAAACCTCGACGGGACCTACCCTCGTCGCAGAGGAGACCCCGCCTTCCGTAGGGGCAAAGACATGTCGAGCCGCGTCTAGGGAACGCAGGTGGCGCCCCGCGCACACAGGTTTCGCTCGCAGGCGGTGAACTGGCACAGCTTACCGGAGTAGAGCGAAGTACACACGCAGAACCAGCTCTCCGCATCGCTGCACACAAGGAACCAAAAAACAGAGAGATCATTAGTACACCAATGAAATGTACCCGTACTGCATCATTACCTTCAGTGGAGTTTGCGTAGAAAGCATAAATTGGGAAGGGGCATTGGGGGGGTTGAGAGTGTCAAAAAAGCAGAGGGGAATACAAATGAGAATACAGAGCAGAAGTGATGGAAGTCGTACATCACCGGCCTGAACTCTAGACCAGCCTTGTCAGACAGACCAACATGAACTGAACTTGCAGTGCAAGACGAAGTAAAAGTGCATTTTTTATTCTTTTGCCAAGTAAAAACATTCTATACATAAAGAAATGAATAGCACTTGATTTAAGATATGAATGTACAGTTGAATAAGATGAAGACTCGAAGTCAGTGATCTCTAAGGGGTTCAGTGAGAAGTTTAGAGAAGAAAAATCAATACATACAAAATCTGTAAAAACATGAAAAAATTAACAATGACAAATAAAACAATTTGAATGCATAATAAAATATAAATATACAGAATTTGGGATAAATACCATTTCATTCTACTTTCTAAACAGTGGTCAAAAATAGTTAGATTAATCACAAAAATGTTTCACTTACAGATAAGATGCAAAAAGACAAGTGTCATTTTAACAGAAAGTAATTGTTTTCCAGATAAAAATGTATACGCGCACACACACACACACACACCTTATACATATATTTATAGCTTTATACACTACTGCTCAAAAGTTTGGGGTCAGTGGATTTTTCTTTTAATAAAAAAAGGATGCATTAAATTGATAAAAAGTGACAGTGAAGATCATTACAAAAGATTTCAATTTCAAATAAATGCTGGTTTTTCTATTCATCATAGAATCCTGAAAAAAATTATCACAACTTCCCCCAAAATATTAAGCAGCAAAATTGATAAGAAGAAATCTTTCTTGCACACTAAATCAGTATATTACAATGATTTCTGAAGGATCATGAAGACTGGAGTAATGATGCTGAAAATTCAGCTTTGCCATCACAGGAATAAATTTCATTTTAAAATATGCTACAGTTATTTTAAACTGTAATTGTATTTCACAATATTACTGATTTTGATCAAAGAAATGCAATTTTAGTGAGAATAAAAAAACTAAAAAAATGTTAAAATCTCACTGACCCAAACATCTTTGAATAGAGGTGTACATGAAAATATTTTGCAGGTTTGTGGTCTTTTATTTTTAACATGGATTGGATTGCCCATGTTTTGAGGTCACATGACCAGTCATGTCATGCTGTTACTAAAAACAACGTTAACTTCATATAGTGCTTTCAGACAGTGCTCCAGGCGATTTACCCAGGATAAACATCTAGACAAAATACCTCTATACAGTATATACATTATGCATACACAACATTATGTTTGGTGGAATGTCCATTTTAGGAAAGTTATAATATGAGGCAGGGAAAAAGACTAAAAAAGCGAAAATATATCCAAGACCACTGGGACGAAGAAGACTCAGCATAGATAAACAAAAACATATTGAGTGCACCTTTAAAAATCCCAGGTTCATTTAAATAAGAATATAACTGGGCCTGAAGGCCATCTGCAAATGTAGACTCACATTCTGCTGATGTTGATCTAGCCTCACTGTAAGCGAATGATTAGAAATGCTCGAGCTAACGGCTGACTGCCGAGGTGCAATTCCGCAAACGGAACTTTTATAATTCCAGGCTTTATCCCCAAGCGAGAGGTAGAGGGTGGGCCAGCATGATAAGCAATATTCAGACAAGAACGTCATAAGCTGCCGGAAGACGCAGACGGTTTTCAAAGGTATAATATCAGATACAGGAAGGCATTGGAGGAGTTTCAAATCTATAAATTAATAATGTGTTTTGAGCTGCAGCACAGCTGAAATGAAATATTTACATTCTGTCACTGGGATTTCGAACCAGTGCAAGTGACTGATACATACACACACACACACACACACACCAATACAGAATATTCCTAAAATCTGGACATGAAAAGATTTGAATGAGGACTATGCAAGGAGAATTTGAATCTGCTCACATTTTCAAATAAAATCACTGAAACGCATATAAATGTTACAAAAATTTGCAAACAAAACTGGATAGGACAACAAAGCAACCTTCCCACTCTGTAAGACACTAATCAAGTGACCTCGTTTGTGCACAAGCACTCTTTGCACCGTACCCAGGGAAAGACAGCGGATGGTTTGTCACTGCCTTTCTGGACAGCAGGGGGTAATGCCGCGGCAGACTGCGAGATTATTGCCCCGCATTATGTAGAACATGCAAACACATCTGTTTCTGTGACTGATTGCCCTTCACCAGCCATGCGAGCTCAGACTGACGCCGGGAACATTCAGGTGTCTGGTGCATATGGCGAGCTCCGTACGCAGCCAACTGTGTATGATCACAGGAGATGTGTTTACCACTCTTCAAAGAGAGCCTTGACATTGCAGTGACATATTCTGTATTTTGATCATGACCCTTTTATTTTAAAAAGAAAAAAGGAAATAGACTCGAAATCAAAGTTGGAGTTTTGTCGCTTTTAGCCTATTGACTCTAAAGTCATCTATATATAATAAATAAATAAAACCAGCAGATATATACGTTTACATATTTAAAGATCTCTGTAAACATCCACACAATTCACTTTTTAATTAACACACACACACACACACACACACACACACACACACGGTTCGGTAAGATTTTTTAGTGTTTTTGAAAGAAGTCTCTTATGCTCACGAAGTCTGCATTTATTTGATCAGATATACAGTACAAACAGCAATATTGTGAAATATTAATATAACGTATAAATATATCTATTGTAATATATGTATAAATGCAATTAATTCCTGTTATGCACAGCTGAATTTTCAGCAGCCATTACTCCAGTCTTCAGATTCACATGATCCTTCAGAAATCATTCTAATATGCTGATCTGGAGCTGAAGAAATTTTTCATATTAATATCAAATGACAAAAATAGTGGTTTAATATTTTTTTGTGGAAACTGATACATATTTTTCAAGTTTCTTGAATGAATAGAAAGTGCAAAAAGAACAACATTTATTTGAAACATAAATCTTTAGTACCATCTATTATAAAATACTTTACTGTCACTTTTAATCATTTTGTCTATGCTCAAAATTGATTAATTTTCTTAAAAAAAAAAAAAGGTATGGTATACTCAATTTTCCAAAATGAGCATCTCTTTCTCGACTCATTAGATTTGCAAATGTTATAATTTTTTTTCCTCCACAAAATTGGATTAAAAATATAATTAGATGTTAATTAGACACCACTCACTGCATTGCAACATTATGAGGTCACTGGACAAACATTTGACACTGGTTTCATTCTTGGTCGAGCTCTTGGAAACATACTGTTGCTAATACGGTTCACAGAGGTCATCCTGCATTCAATTATATAAAGATCCTGATTTAAATGAACTCGATGACTGTGGGGTATTATGTAAGACAGTCAAGAGACTGAAACCAGGAGCATTTATCTGTGTTTGGGCAGAATGGAGGTGAATCAGAGGTCACTGCTACAAAGCAAGAGACTTGGGAATAAAAAACACAGTAACTTTTCTTTGTAATCTATGCGATGTTCTGAAAACCTGGTGACAGACGTCTCCACTAAATTGAGCCATTTCGGCTGCAAAAGTCAGCTTCTGGAAGCAAACGTGTATGAATAATTTAACAAGGAAAGCGTTCTCCATGTCTGTTTAAATAAGGGTGCATCAAGAGAATAAGATAAGCAGACAAAAACAGTCTCTGACTTCTGACTTGCTTTTCTATAGCTACCGCACTGACTGTAAACATCATAAAATATCTTACAGGTATCAATAAAATAGATAAATCTTCATTCTGTTTAATACCATCATCTGATAGGATTAATAAAGCAATGTAAACCCAGATGTGTTAACAATACTGACCAAAGGCAGCATTTAAAATTCAAAGATCTCAGCTGTAAACGCGACATGAGGCCACGGCTCACCGTAGACCCAAAATGGAGAGGCTGGTCCTCCAAACGTGCTGGATTGCCTGTTTAGTGGGCCAAGCACTCGATTATACACTTGGGCGGGCGTGACACACTCAGTAAAAGAGTTTAGTGCTCAGCTCGACAGCGAGGTGAATGATGACGCTTTACGGAAATGAAATGAACGGCTGATGTACAGCTGTTCGCTCCTGCCCTCCGCATGCTCTAGCCGTTACCCGGTGGAGGTGGGCAGAATCAGTCTCAAAGTCAAAGGATTACAACCGTTAAAGCCATGAATCACTGTCAGAACTCAACACTAGTAAAGGGACTTAAAACAGGAAGCCAAGTACTTTGAATGCTCACATCACGTCCAAATCCACAGCAATATATGCACTTTTGGAAACTTTTAAAATTACCAAGGAGGGAAAATGGATGAGGAGACCTGAGGTAAAATATAATTTTAGGAGATGAAAATAGAGAGAGAAATGACTCTAAGCAGAAGCAAAAGGCAAGGAAAGAGGGAATATGTTTGAGAACCATCTGTTGAGAAAAACTAGCCTGCTAATGTCAGCTGCTGGCTTGGAGAAAAGGCAAATTTTTTGTGGCAACGTGCTCCATCCGCTCTTCTCGGCTAACTGGGATTACCATTAGGACATCTTCCAGGGCTATTATCTGCCTCACGTGAGTGCAGCTAGTTTTACGCTTTTAAAGTAAATATGGTGTGTTATTTCATTCTTGATGCAAAAGCTAAGTACTCTGCACATGACGTCACAAAAGAAAATAATAGCCACTGCCTTTCAGACTAAAAATTAACGATTACATACAAGATATCTAGCCAGCGTATCAAAAGAATCCCATTTGATCAAAGAGAATACTCTGGCGATTTGTTTACAGGAAACTGCTCTGGGGGGGAGAAGATAAAAGAAAGGACGGTCATCACCACAGAAAAAGACCATTCAAACACGAACCAAATGTCGAGACTGGACTTCTCAATGGCTCATCTCATAAAGGTCAGCGAAGGGGGCAATGCACCAGGTTGGTTCTTGAGATATTAAAAAAAAAAAAATCAATTTTCACAGAGCGCTTGGGCGAAACGGACTTCTCCGAGATGGGGTTAGAACCAGAAATACGGATGCCACCATGTATAAGACTTTGTTTAAAATGGAATACCTAGATGATAAAAAAAACACAACAATAATAAAACATTTAAAACTATATTAAATAATTCTATCATTTAAAGGGATAGTTCATCCAAAAATGAAAATTCTGTCATTAATTACTCACCCTCAACCTTAGCGGGTCAAGCTGGTCAAGCTGGGAGACCTGCTAAAAGACCAACCAACTTTACACCTAAGACTAGGCTGGTTTTAGCTGTTTTATAGTTGTTTTTTGTTGTTGGAAAAATGGAAATTATATCATTAATTACTCTCTCGTTCCAAACCAGTAAGACCTCTGTTCATCTTCAGAACACAAATTAAGATATTTTTGATGAAATCCGAGAGCTCTCTGACCCTGTGTAGACCACAAGGATCCTACCACAGTCAAGGCACAGTGTAAAATAGTCCATGTGACATCAGTGATTCAACCTTAATTTTGTGAAGCTACGAGACTTTCTGTGCGCAAATAAAACAAAAAATAATGCCCATTCAACAATTTAATATTAATGAGAGTACAGAGAGTAATAATTTATTGTCATTCAATTATAGAAATTATAATTTATTATTATTATTAAAGGGGTCATATGAGAAAGCACATGCTGGAGATTTACTACTGATCACAGAACCCGATTATTTGCACAGCCCTAATATTTAGATTTATATAGGCCTATTAATTTAAATCAAGATATCGTGATTTCTGCGTTTGGAAACGAATGTTGTGAATCAGGGGTTGTTTTCTAATTAAATGACAAAATTCTTAAGTTGTATTGTTGTATGTTGTAAGGGATCATAAGACATTGCTAAAAATAACATTATGTTGTGTATTTGGTGTAATGCAATGTGTTTATGCAGTTTAAGGTAAAAAAAACCACATTATTTTCCACATAATCTACATTATTGTTGCTCCTCTATGCCCCGCCTTTCTGAAACGCGTCGATTTTTACAAAGCTCATCTGAAAAGAGAGGTTGATCTAAATGAAGGATTGCAGAAATGAGTACACCCTAGATTTAATTCAGAAAATGTATAATATTCTAGCACTTAGTATGTTCTCCAGAACTTAATATATAAGTTCTGGGGGAGTGTTGCTCAGCTCGTCTCTACAGAATCCCCCACAGCTGCTCAAGAGTGTTAAGATTGAGTGAAATACATGTCCACTGAAGGATTCTCACCTTGGGAGAACGAATATCTTCATTGTCATGCTGAAAAAATGCAATGTAAAAAAATTACATCACACAGTAGTGTGTGAATTCATGCCAGCATTGATAAAGCACTTTTAATTGTCAGGAAATTACTTGTCTTTAAAAGTTTTGGTTCAATATACTTACCTGTTGATCAAAAATAGCCTTAAACCTATACACTTTTTAAAATTTTTGTATTTAGTAACTTTCAGGAGGGTGTACTCATTTTTGCAACACAATTTTATCACTTTGATAAGAAAATCTTATTTTGCTGAATAATTTTGGCATTCTTCTTTGGTAATTGATCAAGCAGGCTTGTTGGAACATTATATCTCCAAAGAATCCTAACATGTCTTCTAAGTAAAGAGTAATTGCTGAATTTGTTAAGTTTTAGAGGGGGTGTACTCATTTATGCTGTGCACTGTATATATATATGTTGGGATAACAACCCACCTTAATTTACAAATTATATGCCAGTTGCGGATTTGAAATTAATTAGGGATCATTTGGAATTGGATCATGACTCGTGACGAGCCTAAAGATTTGCACCCAAACCATGCTTTTAACACAGAAAAATAATAATGTGTAATTATAAACCATTGGTTGTAAGCAACACAAAAACGCTGCCTATGGTTTAACAAAAAGCACATTCACACATCACTCGCGTCCCTGCAATCAGGCCTCTGATTACCGCTATTTAAAACTCAAGCGAGCATCTTCATAGCATCCGCATATCATTGACAATATTTACAAACTCTGTGCCCTGGCAAAAGCACTAAATTTAGTCGAAGATTGCTTGTATGCCAAATATTGAAAACTTGAGAGATGCTTGTGAATGAAAGCTGATTGATGAGCATGACGGCTACACGTACAGTAAGGAACTCCTCGGGTCACATGTTGTCTACTGCCTAGTGTGTCAACAAGAATGAACGAGTCCTTTATCGAGACACAGCCAATTATTCTCACCTACACACTGAAAACACTATTTGCAGAATGTAGCCTTTGAGACGGTTCTTTCTCCAAAACAAAAGGATGTGAAATCATACCTGATACAGGTTCCTCCATTGTGGCAGGGTTGGTGCTTGCAGCGTCACAGTTCTGAATGTTTTGGTCTCTGATTGCTTCCCCCACCACATACAGCTCTTTGGAGCCCATCTGCAGTTCACGTATGCAGCCGATGAAGCCAGAGACATTCCCACTGTTGTGGTGCAGCTCAGAGAAGGATGGAACGCCACCAAGGAATGTTGGGCCAAACACCACCTGAGCATTGGGAGGTGGAAAGGTGACATATGGTTAACAATAATGACGATTTTATCTTGTTAAAGAGATTCATGTTGGATTATCCGGCACTTCAAAAAAGTCTCTTGTTCTCACCAAGGCTGCTTTTTTAAATGAAAAGTACAGTTAATATTATAAAATGTAATTGTAAAATTAAAATAATATTTCTATTTAAATATATTTTAAATGTAATTTATTCCTACATTTTTAGCAGCCATCATTCCAGTCTTCAGTGTCACATGATCTTTCAGAAATCATTCTAATATACTGATTTGAAACATTTATTAATATTATCAGTACTGAAAATGGAGAGCTGCTTAAAATTTTTGTGGAGACTGTGACACTCTCACTTTTCAATCCATTTAATGCATCCTTCCTGAAGAGAGAGAGAGAGAGAGAGAGAGAGAGAGAGAGAGAGAGAAAACTGACCCAAAACTTGATTGGTAGTGTATGTTTTGGGATAGTAAAGTGTTAGATTTTGGAAAAAAAGCTACATATTGTAGATTACGATACACTTTATTCTTTCCTACGCAAAGATATGTAATGCAATAACTGTACTGAAGTCAATGGCTCTTAAAGCCTGTAAATTATAATTAGAGATAAAAGCAAAGTTTTTATCTTTGAAAGGATTTATGTGGAGCCACTACAGTAGCTTTAAGGACCTTTTGCTGCTGTATGCATTTAGCAATCATTGTTCATTTAGGTCAAAAGCTAATTATTCTTTTGAAAAAATACAGTTTATTGGTTTTGATCAAGACAAGATTAAACATCTTTCCAATTTACAATAACATATGAGTGAGTCTGTCTGATATATTTTTGCTTTCTCAATCATCTATTATGTTAGCTGGACAACAAACTTTGTACAAACTTTCGAAAGAATAATCTTAGGACAAACGTATCTTATTTCCTCAGCCTTTTCTTGCGTTCCCTAGCAACTACCCAAAACACTTTAGCAGCTGCCCAGTAACAATTCACAACCCCATGGCATGCACATTTATACATATGCAATGGTTTTCAAAGTACACAAGGCCTATATAATCATAAGACATGCAACTAACCTTCAATCTGTTTTAAACTTTCAGACAGGCCAATTTTGTCTTCTTGTCCATTTGACAGATATTTCAATAAAGAACACCGTTCAGTAAAGTCTCCAGTGATTTTTTTTGTTTATGCAGCTCTATAAATGGATTTGTGGGGCCATTATATTCTGATTAAGTCTCTTATAGGCTGTTGAAAGTGTCTGATTATTGCAGCACAGATCTCTCTAAAGCCGGGCTCACACTACAGGAGTTTTAAAATCCTAAAAGATTATGAAATCTGGTTGCAGCACACACATAAGGAGAATCTTTGCAGATTATCTTCTCTCAAATCTTAAACATGCACACACTACAAGATTTGAACATCATGGCGCATCACACACTAAAAGATATTATTAAGATTATCATGCCAGAGGGAGTGCCTCACGTGATCGCCTCGTGACCAGGGGCGTGTCTACGTGGTGGCACCGGCCCCCCTGAAATCTGGCTGGCCACCCCTAATTCAGGTGAAAAGTATGGCTTTTCTTATTAAATGGAAGCTAATTGGTTATAGTCAGCCTTCTCTAGTTATTTAACTATTTAATACTTATTTTAGTTAAGTGCTTAAATTGTAACTATGCATTTATTAAATTATTTTATCTAGTGTATTTGTATTTTGTTGTTTTTGTAGGCTATACAATAAAAGCGTATACCAACCAGAAAGAATCACTGAGGGTGCTTCTGACATTAGTGAGGGTGATAATCTTAATGCACATTTTCACATATTTTGTCCCATCTATTGCTATGGTTATCACTATGTCAATCACTACTACTTCGAGAGCGAATCCAGCATAAATATGCGGATGTCATTCCCGAAACTTTGCAACGTGTGTGGGGCCAAAAAACAAAGTTCTACATTTTAAATGGATTATTGCCTAGAAAGCTCGCAAAGAGCGCTCCTTTTTTAACCACTAAAAACTGTCACTCTTAGTTCATCGTGACCTCACAAAGTTCTTTTATGACCAATGAATCTCACACTGTGCAATTAATATATTATTAACATCGTCGTGTAAACACTCTGTAGGCCTATGTTATAATGAAAGGATTCGATTGTGATCAGCACAGAACAAAAACTGGTGTGTGTCGCAGCCATTAGGTAAACCAGCATACATTCATGAGGATGATGAAAGTGTTTTAACTTGAGTAAAGCCCCCAGACCCCCTGCTCGTGACTCCCCCTGCCACCCCCGTACACGTTCAAAACTGAGGCGATTTCACTCCAGCGCTTCTCTTTCTCCTTACGGTTGTGATACGTTTTCGACACATTATACAGACAGTCGTGTTACTACAAAACATTAAGCAGTTTCCTCCGTCTCCACTATCCAATGGAGCCGTACAGCAGCTGTTTTGCGGTCGCGCATTGGCTATTGTGAAAGTACTGACGTAATCATATAGCCGTCATCATCCCGATTTCAATCCTAAATATCAAACATGTTTGATATGATCAGGGTGGCCCCGATTTGTGTGCGAGCAGATCGGGAAGTGCAAGATTCGATCTGTGAATGCCTCACATTACCAGATAATCCGCGCCGAACATCGGGACCGATCGAGGGGCTCGACAAGATTTTTGCTCCGATTCTCGGGAGGGGGAAATCGGGGCTAAATCGGGCTAAAAATCCTGTAGTGTGAGCCAGGCTTAACACAGATTTAGACAGATTTGTGAACAATATTTGAGAGAAATAGGCCTTTTGTGTACATAGAAAAAGTCTTAGA